>NW_007259738.1:156750-162398 GCF_000164805.1 Carlito syrichta
CCCCACCCCCTCTGGGGCAAGTAGCTGAGATAGCACCACCTGCTGGCGATTCAAGGAAACAACACCAAAACGGGAGAAACAAGCTTGATAAAGACATAGACCAGAGTGCTGAACGGAGGGTAATCTGAACTGTCCTTCACAGTAGATCAGGGGCAACTGACACTAACTGCAATCTAATTTACCAGCTTGAAAAGAAAACTAGAAATCAGACCTGAAAGGACATTGGATTTAAACGAAATGTCTCAGAGTGTGCTTCATTGATTCTATTAGTTTAAGGACTTAATTCTATTCCTACTGTATTGTTCCCTTTTTTCTTTTTCCTTTTCCTTTTCTTCTCTTCTCTTCTCTCTGTAAACCATATCTTTGTATAGAGGAACAGCACACTAACAAGGTGGTTGGTTAGCTTGTATGTTAGCATCACTACATGTTTTATTTTTATTTTTTATTTTTTGTATGAGAGTTGGTTCATCTGTAACTGTGGTCTATTGTTTTTATCTGTTTCAGTATAGGCCTCTCTCTCTGTTAGCACACTCGTTTGTTTCCCCCCCTACTCCTCTATCTCTCCACTCCCTTTTCAACCCACTGTCTGCTCCATTCTCTCCCCTCTGCTAACCACATTTTATTTCAGGGAGTAAACATACAGCCCCACTGCACGGACAGATTCCAGGGCAGTGGGAAGTGGGTTCCACATTATTCACACGCCTGTCAGCGAATACCAGGACCTGCAGACAGATTTTGAATTACAGTTCTCCCCTTAAGTAAATCTCAAAACTGCAAGAAGGACCACCTCCAACCTACAGTGCAACTCCAGAATTGAACAAAGTAAGAGGACATACATAAAGAATAGAAGATTGAACAAACAGAAGTAAAACCAATCCCTTTACCCCTGAATAACAGAATAAAAGAAGATGGTGACATGGAGGGAAGGAAGAAGTAGAAGGGGGAAAAACTGCACAAATGAAGAAAAATCAAAAGAAGAATATAGGTCTCACACAGAACACTGGGAAATCAGAAACTGAGAAAACAAATTCTGGAACACAAACAATGAAGAGCCACCAGAATGACCGGTTACATGCACAAACCCAGACATCAAGACATTAATGGAGAGAATTAAAAAAATTGAGGAGAAACAAGAGAAAAATAGGAAGGAGCTTATGTCAGAAATGACAGCAGTAAAGCATACTGTGATGGAAATGAACAACAGACTAATAAGCATGGAAAGCAGAATCAGCCAAGCAGAAAAAAGAATCGCAGAGCTCAAAGACCAAAACACAGAATTAACCCAAACTGTCAAAAGCATAGAAAAGAAGCTCAAAAAGACAGAACAAAACCTGCAAGAGATGAATGATCACTTCAAGAGACCAAATCTAAGAATAATTGGGCTTCCTGAAGCAGAGAGAGAAACAGAAGCCACACTGTAACAAACATTTCATGAAATCATTCAAGAAAACTTCCCTCATCTCATCAAGGATGAAAAAATTCAAACACAAGATATTCAGAGAACCCCTGCAAGACAACAAATGAGAAGACCAACTCCTAGACACATAATAATTCGCCTAAACAAAGTAACTATGAAAGGAAAAATCCTAAAGGCAGCAAGAGAAACAGGCCAGACTACCTACCAGGGAAAACCAATTAGAATAGCAGCAGATTTATCCACAGAAACCCTTCAGGCCAGGAGAGCCTGGAGCCCTATCTTCAAAGTTCTAAAAGAGAAACAATTTCAACCAAGAATAACCTACCCAGTCAAATTAAGCTTCATTAGTGAGGGAGAATTGAAATCTTTTCCAGATATCCAATCCCTAAAAACCTACGCTGCCACCAGACCACCTCTACAAGAAACACTTAAGAAAGTACTGAACACAGAAGAAAAAGCAAAAAGAACAACAGCATTCTTCACAAGAGTACAGGCAAAATATTAAAAACACACATGAACCAACTCCAAAACCCAAAGAAAGACAAAAAACAAACAGGAACAACTCTGTAAGAACCTTATGACAGGGATCAACTCTTGCATTTCAATTATTAGCCAAAATGTGAACAGGCTAAATGCACAACTGAAAAGACATAAAATGGCAAAATGGATAAAATATCATCAGGCAACAATCTATTGCCTTCAAGAGACTCACCTCACTAGAAAGGACACCCACAGACTCAAAGTAAGAGGATGGGAAACAAACTTTCAGGTGAACGAAATACAAAAGAAAGGAGGAGTAGCGATCTTAATTTCAGACAAAATACCCTTCAAGCTATTAAAAATCAAAAAAGATACAGAAGGCCACTACATAATGATAAAAGGCTCAATCCATCAACAAGAAATATCTATCCTAAACATATATGCACCCAACATAGGTGCGCCAACTTTCATAAAGCAACTTCTTGGAAATCTAAAAAAAGATATCGACTCTAACACTATCATAACTGGGGACTTTAATACCCCACTCACAACCCTAGCCAGATCATCAGGACAAAAAATCATCAAGGAGATCCAGAACCTCAATGTGACTTTGGACCAAATGGAATAAATTGATAACTACAGAACACTCCATCCAAAGACCACAGAATACACATTCTACTCATTACCACATGGAGAATATTCTAAGATCGACCACATACTCAGCCATAAATCAAGCATAAGCAAATTTAAAAGGACCGAAATTCAACCAAGCACCTTCTCGGACCACAGTGGAATAAAAATAAACATTGGCACCAACAAAGTCCCCCCAAAACCCACAAAGACATGGACACTAAACAGCATGATGCTAAAGAACTCCTGGGTCAATGACGAAATCAAAACAGGGATCAAAAGATACCTGGAAACAAATGAAAATGAAGAAACATCTTACCAAAATCTCTGGGATGCCCTGAAAGCTGTAGTAAGAGGGGAATTTATATCACAACAAACCCACATGAAGAAAATGGAAGGAACAGAAATTCACAACCTAACAAGACCTAAAGAAGCTGGAAAAGCAAGATCACAAAACCCCTAATTTCAGCAGAAGAATCCAGATCACCAAAATAAAAGCCCAAATCCAGGACATAGAAGACAAAAAGATAATACAAAAAAATCAATGAAACAAAAAGTTGGATCTTTGAAAGGATAAACAAGATCGATGGTCCCTAGCTAGACTGACCAAGAAAAAAAGAGAAAAAAACCAAATAGGCACAATCAGAAACACAAAAGATGAAGTCACATCTGACCCTAAAGAAATACAAAAGATCATTAGAAACCACTATGTACACTTGTATGGAAACAAACTTGAAAACCTTAAGGAAATGGAGGACTTTCTGACATCACACAACCTACCTAGGATGGAACAAGAAGAAATTGAGACCCTAAATAGACCAATAACAATCAAGGAAATCGACTACATAATAAGACAACTTCCTACAAAAAAAAGCCCTGGTCCAGATGGCTTTCCAGCAGAATTCTACAAGACATTCAAGGAGGAGCTGATACCAATCCTACTGAAGGAATTCCAGGCGATTGAAAAAGATGGAACTCTCCCCAAATCATTTTACGAAGCCAACATCACATTGATACCCAAGCCAGGTAAAGATCCAAAAAAGAAAGAGAACTACAGGCCAATATCTTTGATGAACATAGATGCTAAAATTCTCAACAAGATCCTAGCAAACGGGATTCAGCAATACATCTCAAAAATCATCCACCATGACCAAGTAGGCTTCATTCCTGGGATGCAAGGCTGGTTCAACATTCGTAAAACCATAAATGTAATGAAATACATCAACAGATGTCAAAACACAAACCACATGATCATATCATTAGATGCAGAAAAAGCTTATGATAAAATCCAGCACCCCTTCTTGATAAAAACCCTTGAACATCTAGGCATACGGGGAACATACCTCAAAATAGTAAAAGCCATCTACGAGAAACCCACAGCCAGCATACTCCTAAATGGACAAAAATTGGAATCAATTCCCCTAAAAACTGGAACTAGATAAGGATGCCCACTCTCACCCCTCCTGTTCAACATAGTATTGGAAGTCCTGGTTAGAGCAATCAGAGAAGAGGAGGCAATCAGAGGTATTCAAATAGGAAAAGAGTAAGTCAAGTTATCTCTTTTTGCAGATGATATGATTGTGTACCTTGAAAACCCAAGAGAATCTGGCAAAAGCCTCCTTACATTGATAAAGGCCTTTGGCAAAGTCTCAGGATACAAAATAAATGTACAAAAGACAATTGCATTTCTCTACACCAATAATAAACAAACAGAAACCCAAATAAAAAACACAGTTCCATTCACAATAGCCACAAAAAAAATGAAATACCTTGGCATCTTCCTAACCAGAGATGTGAAAGACCTTTACAATGAAAATTACAAAACACTGCTCAAAGAAATCAAAGCTGACATGAACAAGTGGAAAAATATCCCATGCTCATGGATTGGAAGAATCAACATTGTGAAGATATTCATCTTACCTAAGGCAATCTACAAATTCAATGCAATACCCATTAAATTACCAACAACATTTTTCTCAGACCTAGAAAAAACAACACAGGAATTCATATGGAAACACAAACGCCCAAGAATAACCAGAACAATCCTCAGCAAAAAAAACAAAACAGGTGGTATCGCAATACCAGACTTCAAACTTTACTATAAAGCTACAATCATCAAAACAGCTTGGTATTGGTACAGGAACAGGCATATAGATCAATGGAGCAAAATTGAGATTCCAGAAGCAAAACCTCAATTTCTCAACCAACTCATCTTCGACAAAGCCCCCACCACCTACCACTGGGGAGAGGAAAACCTATTCAGTAAATGGTGCTAGGAAAATTGGCTGACCACATACAGAAGATTGAAACAGGACCCCTATCTATCCCCATCCACAAAGGTTAACTCCAAATGAATCAGAGACCTAAATGTAAAACCTCAAACCATAAGAACCTTAGAAAAGGAAGGAAACACCCTCATGGAAATCGGAACTGGCATCCAATTCCTGTACAAAACCCAAAACCCACAGGCCATAAGAGAAAAGATAGACAAGTGGGACCTTATTAAACTGACAAGCTTCTGCAAAGCCAAAGAAACCATCAAGAGAGCAGGGAGACAGCCTACAGACTGGGAAAAGGTATTTGCCAACTCTAGGTCTGACAAAGGCTTAACATCCTGGATCTACAAGGAACTGAAACGTACTGAAAAGAAGAAAACAAACAACCCCATTATAAAATGGGCAAAAGATATGAACAGACACTTCACAAAAGAAGACATCCGAGCAGCCAACAAACACATGAAGAAATGCTCAACCTCACTAATCATCAGGGAGAAGCAAATCAAAACCACGCTGAGATACCACCTAACTCCAGTCAGAATGGCAATTATCAACAATTTAAAAAATAACAGCTGCTGGAGAGGGTGTGGTGAAAAGGGAACACTTCTACACTGTTGGTGGGAGTGTAAACTAGTGCAACCTCTGTGGAAAACAGTGTGGTGATTCCTAAAAGCTCTAAAAACCAACCTTCCATATGATCCCACAATCCCCCTACTGGGAATATACCCTGAAGAACTCAAATCACTCTATAAAAAAGATACCTGCACACGTATGTTTATCACAGCATTGTTCACAATAGCAAGAACCTGGAAACAACCATGCTGCCCATCAAAAGAGGACTGGAT
>NW_007259738.1:162418-192929 GCF_000164805.1 Carlito syrichta
GATGGGAAAACACCTCTTTTCAACAGGGTGCTGAATGAAACGTAATAGTACACCTAACCTTAACTGTACCCCACAAAACCATAATAAAAAATATTGATTAATTAAAAAACAAAAATAAAAAAAGTAAAAATAGTTATAAAATGACTTTTTCCATAAACTGTTTTAGAATTTGCTTTTCAATTTATAGTTATAAAATATGTATTTTTAAAAGAATATTATTTACATTTGAATATTTTTTCTTTTCTTTTCTCTTTTTTCTTTTTTTCTTTTTTTTTTTTTTTTTTTTTTGCTTTTGTTTTGACTTGATGTCTCAATCTGTCACCCAGGCTGGAATGCAGTGGCACACTCATGGCTCACTGCAGTCTTGACTTCCTGGCTTCAGGCAATCTTTCTACCTCAGCCTCCTGAGTAGCTGGGACTACCTGCATACCACCACACCTAGCTAATTTTCAGATATTTGATGATGAGATCTCACTGCATTGCCTAGGCTGATCTTGGACTCCTAGACTCAAGCAATTCTTTCATCTTAGCCTCCAAAAGTGCTGAGATTACAGGCATGAACCACCACACTCAAACTGGATTTTTAAAAATTAAATCTTTTACTATTTATAGTAGATTGTTCCATGAAAAGAAGGGCCAGACATCCAAAATATTTACATTAGGCTTTAGAATAGTATCTCCAAACAGATGGATACACTCACCTTGACTCTAACCTTGATAATTTGAAGACCATTCCCTTGTTATAGATAAAACAGGGGTAAAATATACACTGAGTGGTTGGGCTTTTTTTTTTTAACATCTGTTAATATGATACCAACTGTTCCAAACAGCAAACATTTCTTTCCTTATTCTTGTTCTTTTTCTTCTTGCCTCAAAATAAATTTTAATACAGTTTTAATTATTTGAAGCATATTTCTTTTTATTTTATTTTATATGGAGATGTGGGGTGCAAGTAAGGATTAACTACACAAGTAGGCTGCATGCAGGTAAGATTTGGGCCCCCGATTTGCCCTCACTCCCCCAATATAGGACCAGATACTCTTTGTGTTGTTACATACCCTTTATGTTGTTACATACTCTCTTCCCTCTCTCCCTCCTCTAGCAGTGCCCGGCACCTGCCGATCCCTTTCTTGTGCTAATGTAATTAGTGTTCAGGTTCCACTTATGAGTGAGAACATGCAGTATTCAGCTCCTTATTACTGTGATAATTCACTTAGTATGATGGTCTACGACTCCATCCAATTTGCTGCAAAGTCCATGATTTCTTTCTTCTTTATGGCTGCATAATACTCCATTATGTATATGTACCACATTTTCTTATCCAGTCCACTTTTGGTGGGCAATAAAGTTGATTCCATGTTTTTGTTATTGTGAGTAGTGCAACAATAAACATGCATGTGCAGGTGTTTTTTGTTATAGAACAATTTATGTTCCTCCCCATATATTTCCAGGAAAGGGGTTGTTAGATCATCTGAAAGGTCAACTTTTAGTTATTTTAGTAATCACCACACTGCTTTCCATAGAGGATGAACTAGCCTGCACTCCCACCAACATTGCAGAAGTGTTCCATTTTCTCCGCACCCACGCCAGAATCTATTTTTTGATTAATGATGGCCATCTCCATCATTAATAACTCAAACAACAACAGATGCTGGAGATGACATGGAGAAGAGGGGATGTTTCTACACTGTTGGTGGGAATGTAAACTAGTACAACCTCTGTGGAAAACAGTGTGGTGCTTTCTAAAACATCTAAAAAACTAACCTTCCATGCAATCCAGCAATCTCTCTTCTGGGAATACACCCAGAGAAACACAAATCATCCTACAGAAAAGATACTGACACTTGCATATTTACTGCAGCATTATTCACAATAGCAAAAACATGGAACCAACTATGCTGCCCATTGAAAGTGGACTGGATAAAAAGTGTGGTACATATAAACAATGGAAAATTATGCAGTTATAAAAAAGGACAAAATTATGGATGTCACAGGAAATTAGAAGACTTAGAGTCTATCATACTCAGTGATACATCACAGAAACAAGGACTGAGTACCACATGCTTTCACTCATAAGTGGACCCTTAACGTTTATCATAATACTACATGAAAGGGATTGGCAGTAATGCGTCACTGCTGGAAGAAAGAGGACATAAGGGTACCTGATCCCAAACCAGGCAAAGTGAGGACTAATGGGAGACCCAAATTTCACCTGTACGATGACTACTTATGTACCTAACCCTGAGTTGTACTTCACATCTTTAAAATAAAAATGAATAAATAAAGTTTTTTTTTTTAAATGGCAGTCAACCTTACTGGAGTTAGGTGGTATCTCATTGTAGTTTTGGTTTGAATTTCTCTGATGATTACTGAATCTGAGCATTTTTTCATATATCTGTTGACTGGGAAACACACTTCTAAAAGTGAACTCATAAACTCTAGCCTCCCTGATTACCACATTCCCAAGCCTGTACCATTCTTTGCGTGTATTTTCTTCCCATCTTCCGCTGTAGCCTTTACCTCTCCCTTCAGCAATTTGAGCATATTGGCTTCTTCCATAGCAGCTTCCTCTTCTCTTTTCGAAAATCCACCGTATATCCTTGACTGCATTCGTCATCCCAAGGACGTTTCTCCGAAGCTGCACGTTCATTCCACATCATCAATCAGATCTTTCTTTCTTATTTAGAATTAACCACAGAATAGCAATTTCCCTTAGTCTTTCTTGACCTTTTAAGAGATGAGATTGTGAACAAAATATAGTAAGAATTTGCCAGAAGATCCGCTTTTACAACATTTGACTTACTGTAGATGTGGAGATGGTTGTAATGAAGAATGGTGAATTCAAAATAAGTCTGAAATTGGGCCAGGCCCAGTGGATCACACCCGAAATCTCAGTGCTTTGGGAAGCCAAGACAAGAGGATCACTTTAGGCCAGGAGTTCAAGACCAGCCTGAGCCACATAGTGAGACCTCATTTTAAAAAGAATAAAATAAAATGAAATAAAATAAAATATATCTGAAATTAGATCCAGGGGCTTTAACTAGTGCTCTACCACTTACTATTTGTGTCACTTTAAAAAAGTTACTTGGTTGCTTGACAACTCTGATCTTTTTTTCTCATCTGTAAAATTTAGTTAAAAATGCCTCCTAGAATTCTTATAAATATAAAATGAAATTATTGTATATTTTTATTAATATGCTAGGTAACATAATATTTTAATATGCACGATACAAATGTTTAATTATAATAGCAAATTCTTCTTCTAATAGCAATGGCAAAATATAATGTTATTTAATAGTATAAAATAGACCAGAATAAAAGGAAGAGACAAGTATCATGAGCTAAATCTCGATTTATTACAGCAAAAAGTCAATTAATAGAATCTAGAGTTGATAAATGAATAAAAAATAGAATAGGGTATTTAGTTATAAAAAAAACGAAACAGCAAATTACTAAAAGTTGATTACTTTTGGTCAACAAGGAAGACAGTGAGAAATTGTGAGGCAAAGTACTGATCTTTCTACTATTTGTATTATGTGCTTATATCACTTTAATTTCTAAAAGTAAAAAAGTCAGTTTTTTAGCATTTTCTAACACTATAATCCAGGGGTCCTCAAACTTTTAAAACAGGGGGCCAGTTTTTTTTTTAAACTATAGTCCGCCACTCCAACAGTCTGAGGGACAGTGAACTGGCCCCCTGTTATAAAAGTTTGAGGACCTCTGCTATAATCAATACCTCTATTTCTCAAAAGCATTAAGAAAAATTTCAAAGAAAAAGAAAACTAGTATTCATGTTAGCTGAATCTTAATGGTATGAAAAGTATGCATTTGTGGCCATGTTGCAAAAGTCAGTCTTTGAGAAAACAAACAAACAAAAAAGTCAATATAGGCTATGACATTTGTGGTAGATTAATTGCAAAATGTCACCCCAATTCTCCACTTCTCCCTGTATCCTGTATCCACATTCCTTGCAATATGACTTTACAGCAGTTCTCACCAAGCAATAGAGCCTAGCCCTTGAAGTCTGGGCCAATTGTCATGAGGTAGAAGTAAAATGCACAGTTCCAAGCATAAATTTCAAGAGATCTTGTACACTTTTGCTCTTTTTGGAAACACTTCCATCACCAGAAGAGTAAGACTGGAATAGAATGCTGGAGGAAGAGAGACCATGGGAAGCAGAGCTGAGTCATCCAGACAAGGCCATGCTAGGTCAGCCAGTCCCCAGTGGACCCACTTAATAACCACAGACCCATGAGTGAGCCCAGCTAGCATGAGGCAGACCAGATCAGCCTATTTATACATTCCTGAGTAAAAAATAAGGGCATTGTTTGTTTAATGTCACAAGATTTTATGGTTGCTTACTTCCTAATCTTATTGTGGCAATAGATAGCTGATACAGAATCCTAGTTTAGAAAATCTCCAGTTAAATTCTGCAATAGCAGGTAGTTGTGACAGTTTGCCAGTCCTTTCTTATCTATATATAGCAATCTTTGGCGATATGTAGGTTGGTGTTTCCCTTATCTTATCTCACTGATGGGAGACCAGTCATGAAAGATAGTGTGAAAAGAATTAGACATGAACATCTGGAGAGCAAAGCTTTAGCTGTAGTTGTGCCACTAAGTAGCAGGAAGCTTGGACAAGCTCAGATGTTGTTGACAATTGTTCCCAAATATATCTGTAGAATAAAACTAATGGGAAAGGTTTTGGGGGGTTTATTTTATTTTATTTTTTTAATAGAGATAGGGTCTTGCTATATTGCCCAGGCTGCTCTCAAACTCCTGACCACAAGCAATCCTCCCACCTCAGTCTTCAAAAGTGCTGAGATTAAAGTCATGAGTGACTGCACCCATCCTGTTGTTGTTTTAAATACAGATTCCCAATAGGTCAGAGGTGGTACTAAAGAAGAGCTTTTAAAATTTGGTTATTGGCAAGATTTGAGATCTCAAAGCCTCAGTCCTCCTATTTACAAGTTGCTTTTATGAGTCACTCCAGATAACTTTATTTTTTATCAGTTTTTTTCCTGTGGTGCACTATTTGTATGAATAAATTTACTTAGGAAATATTTGGTGCATTAGCACCTAAAAAATAAAGACCCCATCTAGCAGTGAAGTAACCACTCCAATTTGAAAAATTTTATGTGTTTTCTAAGATGATGTCTGCAAGCACAAAAAATACAGTCTGGTTGTAGTAGGTGGCATTCTAAGATTTCTGGTGTATACACACAAATTCCCTCAGCCATTCCATCAAACACTACTCTAGGTGCCAGTATAAAGGCATTTTGTAAATATAATTATGTTCCCAAGTCTGTCGACCTTAAAATATGGCAATTATACTCAGTGAGTCTGGCCTTAATCAGGTGAGCCCTTCAAAGAGACCAGGATCTTCCTAACAAAAGAGATTCTAGCACAGAGAGCTCCTCTATTTTAATATAGAGGAGGTCGTATGGCAAGGAATGTGTGGCCTCTCCAAGTGGGCAGCAACCTTAGATGACCATCAACAAGGAAATAGGGACCTCTGTTCTGCAACCAACAGGAACTGAATCTTGCCACAACCACATGAATTCCGGATGAGAGTGCAGCCAACCTAGCACCTTGATTTTAGCATTATGAGACCTTGAGCTAAGAACTCAGTTGAGCCATGGCCAGAATTCTGACCTACAAGACTGTGAGCTAATAAATAGATTTTTTTTCAAGCCAAGAAATTTGTTATAAAACATGACAATGGTTTTTCTTAATGCTTTTCCATACCTTATGACTCCCATAACAAAACAGCTTAATATTACACAAAGTAGTAGTTCAGAGGTTTAAATACTCCCTTGAAACAAATGCACAAATAAGGTTTTCACTTTATTTGGCATTATTCTCTTGCATTATAAAGAATGCCCCTATGTGTCATAAAAATGTGTTGATTTTAATTGAGTCTGACAAAAAAAATAAATATGGTATTCCAAAAAAATCTCAGCCTTCAATTCCAGAATACATCTAAATAATGTTATTCATATTTTATGTTCAATTTTTAATACCTGAAATAATCAATATTAAATTTATTCTTTAATCGCTACTGTTCTATAGGTAATTCTAGGTTAATATTCTGGCAGAAACTAATGCTGTGAAAGCAGGAGAAAAAAGTAAGAGAGAGAGAGAAATCTGTTCAATTTACCTTGTAAAATACTCTGAACAATCTCTTTAAAGCACACTTACACAGAGATATCCACATTTGGAATTTTAGCAATTTTCATTCTTTTAATGATTGCTTCAGTGCTGAAGTTATTAAAATAAAGAGCCCACATTAGAAGAATTACCATGATAAAATATCAGCATAAGTCATTTGTTTTACAAAAGGAGTTGGCTGCCATCTTTTGGACTGTCTAAGCATTGTGCTTTGAAAAGAACAAACTATATCTTTAGTTTTTACATTGCTAAAATTTATTCATAAAAGAAATAAGAAAAGTTGTAAATACTTGAACAGCAAAATAAATTATTTGCATATGCTCAACTATTTCATTAGAAATCTGGCTTATAAAACATTCATGTAAGGATGTGTGTCCTCAAATCCAGGTCTTTCCTATGGAGAAACAGAGCTTCTGAGGTCAGGCTCTGGACACAGTTGAATGGGAGTGTCAGATCTTCAAGAGTGATTTGGTCTCCCCTTTACCACTTGGTGTGGCTATATCATGCATATTGCATTTTTATTATAACGTGCTTTAAAACATCTGCAACGTAATTTAAAGTATGATATTTGAGCTAAAATAAATGCCTCTTCTCTTTCCCTTAAAAAAACTCATGATGTGATTAAATTTTATTGGATGTGTTAAAAAGTATTTACTCAAACAGGAAGCAAATATATAGATATATATACTATTCCCATTTTAAACTCTATGCTTTTATTTAAAATATTACATGCACAACTTCACATAGTGATTTTTCTATCTTCTTGTATAGTTATGGCTACAACACTGGTCACTTCACTACTTATAGTATGAGTTAAGATGCAAGACTGATTCCGTTTCTCTGAAGATAATCAACAATATGAATCCTTGAGAGATAATTATGACTTCTCATTAGAATCAAGTTTATTTTCCTCTCATAGGCATCATGTAGTTGAGACTAAGGACAAAGATAATTATTGGTATAAAACTAGAGTAAAGGCAAACTGACTAATTTTACGGCAGTTAGTGATCAAAACTCACATTTCAATCTTCTCCCCATTCATGATTGCTTTTCTTCATATTTTCTTCATATTTTATCAATTAATAATTTTCTAAAAGTTAGTAGAAAGGATTTGAGAAGACTCAGTCTCTAAATATATGTAAATTTCATTTTATCCAGGAGATATTTAAGGTAAAAGACTATAAAAATTAACACCAAAGAATACTTAGACAAAGCCATTTTTATCTCACTTAAAAGGGAATTCTATAATAGCTTGCAAATAACCAAATGAAAAGTTTGAAGCGATTCTACTTTTCAAAGTATTAATAAGTGTGACTACATTGAAACCATCATAATCCCATTGGGGCTCACTGTGTGTGTGAGAAGCAGAAACTTCTTTTGGCAATTAGTAGATTGCAGCAATGGTGTGCAAGTTTGCAAATGAACATTTTATCACTTTTTAAAACTTTGGATTTCTGTTTTTAATATGGTCTATTAGGCAATTTGAGGAGGTATAAAGAACACCATTTAATTGCTTCTGAGACTAAAAATTCCTTGGGTATTTGGAATAATTTAACTTTAAAATACTTGTTATTATGTTGTTAAGTATTGAGTACGCATGTAATTCATAATGATTTGCTTTCTCACCAGACAGATCATCTAGAATGAAATCACAGAAAGAGTAAGGAATGGCATGTCTGATACACAAATCATTTTGAATTCAAGCTTAATAATTTAAGTAGTAAAATACACATTGCTTGATTTCTTAATTTTCTAGGCAAAAACTTCAACTAGAATGCCAAATAAATGGAAAGTAAAAAAAAAAAAGTGACTACACAGAGAATCTTAATTCTCCAAGTGAGAAGAAATCTACTTCTAAGAGAGATTTCTCTTTTACCAAGAGGGAAGAAATTTGTCAGAGCTGTAAACTCATTGTGACATCTGGTGGATATTGTTGAAAAGGCACATGGTAGTCACATGCTGTTCAATTCTGAAGCCACTAGCCCTGTCTGTGGCTGCTGAGCACCTGAAATGTAACTAGCCCAAATGGAGATATGGTTTTCAATGACTTAGTATTAAAAAATACATACTATCTCACCAATAATATCCTCTATTGATTGCATGCTTAAAAGGTGATAGTCTGGATATATTGGTTAAGCAAAATATATTAAAATTGATTTCATCAATCTTTCTTACTTTTTCCTGGCTATGACAAGTTTTAAAGTTTCATATGTAGTTCCCAATTGCAGTTTAAATTATATTCCTGTTGGCTAGCATTGAAGCAGGACCTGAGGTTTCAACATTATAAGGGTGTTATAAAATTTCTCAACTCATTTGTGAAAATAGGAGAAGTGTATGAAATTTAAGATTAACTGATGGCAGACAATTTTAATATGGCTCCCAGTGATCCCTACCCTTGTCTAGCCCCTCCCCATTGGTGTAGGCAGGTCTTGCGACTGTGATGGAATATCATACGCTTTTCTTAGGGTATATTGCATGGCGGTGGTAATGGGATTTTTCAGATGTCATTAAGGTTTCAAATTAGCTCACTTTGAATCAATTAAAAGGGAGATTATACTGGGTGGAGCCTGACCTAGTCAAATGAGTTCTTAAGAGATTTCAAGCAGCAGCAGTCTCCTATTGGCCTAGAAGATGCAAACCGCCATGTTGTGGGGAAAGTCATATGGCAAGGAATGGCAGGCAGTCTCCAGGACACAAGGACTTTGGTGCTTCTGCTATAAGCAATCAAATTCAGCAGGGCATGGTGGCTCTCACATGCAATCCTAGCACCTGTAATCCTAGCACTAGGTCTAGACAGGAGGATTACTTTCACTCAAGAGTTCGAGACCAGCCTGGGCAAAAAAGCAAGACCCCATCTCTACAAAAAACAGAAAAATGAGCCAGCTGTTGTGGCACACGCCAGCTACTCGGTAGACTGAAGCAGGAGGATCCCTTGAGTCCAGGAGATTGAGGCTTCAGTGAGCTGTGATGATGTCACTGCACTCCAGTCTGGGTGACAGAGTGAAATTTTGTTTAAAAAAAAGAGAGAATGAGAGAAACCAAATCCTGTCTATGGCCATACCATCCTGAACCACCTGATCTTGTCTGATCTTTGAAGCTAAGCAGACTGGGGCCTTGGATGGGAGAAAACAAATTCTGCCAACAACCAGTGAGCTTGGAAGAGAAGGCAATCCTCAGATGAAGCTTTGTCTCTGTCCAGCAGCTTCACTGCAGCGTTGTGAGGCCCTGAGCAGAAGAACCAGCTAAGTTATGCCTAGATTCCTGCAGAAACAGAGAGATAATAAATGTGTGCTGTTTTTAGCTGCTAAGGGTGTGGTACTTTATTATGAAACAATAAAAAACTAATAAACTATGTCTTTGAGCCTTTTTTTAACTTTACATTTTTGTGTTAGAGTTTTACTAATATTTCCTGGGATTTTTTTTTCTTGTTTCATCTAAGCTATAATCAGTATAACTTTATTATAGCATATACATTACTATGACTTAATAGAGCATGCACTTTATCATAGCATATACAATGGGAACAGATATAAATATAAGAGAATTATATAAAGTCTAATATAAACCTCTCCACAAAGTTGTGCTATATAAATTATAACACCTTCAACCTAAAACTGTTTTTAATTTAAGGCAGCTTTTTTTTTTTTTTTTTTTTTTTTTTTTAGGCAGGGTTTCAGTCTGTCACCCAGTGGAGTGCAATGGCATGATCCCAGTTCAGTTCACAGCAGCCTCAATCTTCTGGGCTAAAGCAATCCTCCTGTCTCAGCCCCTCAAGTAGCTGGAACTACAGTACTGGCTAATTCCTGTATATTTTGTAAAGACAAGGTCTCACTATATTGCACAGGCTGGTCTTGAACTCCTGGGCTCAAGCAATCCTCCTGCCTTGGCCTCCCAAAGTGCTGGAATTATAGAAGTGAGCCACCACACCTGGCCTTCTTTCTTCTTACATAGTGCTGTCTTGGCACTTAAAGTCAATAGACTTTTGATGACAAAAAGACAAATGGATAATAGTAAAAGAAAACAAAAGAAAGTGGAGAAGTGAAACCAATCCCCATGAGCTCAGATAACTAGTTTGGAACCTCTAAAAGATTCTCTAATGGTCTAGAAATTCACCTACTATCAGAGACTTTTCACTGTGTTCACTTGAATTCCCAAAATATATACCCTAGTCTTGACCCGCAGTTCGTCAAATTGAAAATTAACTCAGAGGAAAGCAGTGTGCAGTGAGCTGTGCCTTGTTGCCTTGCCAATGACTCTGCAAGTGGTGTTTGCCATTCCACCTCCTCCAATCAACTTACTATTCATCAAACTCACTATAATCGCCCTATATTCCTGAACTTTTGCTTTTCTTGGAATAAATATTCCATTACCTACAGATCTGGAAAAGATCACCTCTACTGTGAACCTTTCCTATTTCCTTCTGTTGACTTCTTGTACAACTTTTGCTTTCCCCCAGTTAAATGTTTCTTCTCTTCAGTGATGCTGACTAGAATCCATCTAGCAACATGGATTGGTAATTTTGTGATTTATTAGCTATGTGGATTTCACCAGAGTCAGTGAGGGAAGCTATAGGTTTGTAGTACCGAAATCCAAGAAATTCTCAAATGCACAGGCTTAGATACACATATTTATGCAAAAATAAATAAAACTCATCTTGTTTCTTCTCTCTCTGCCCCTCCCCCTCCCTGCTCCTCCCCCTTCTTTCTTTGCCTCTCTTTAAAGATAGGGTCTTGCTCTGTTACCCAGGCTGGAGGGCAATGGTGTGATCATAGCTCATTGTAACCTTGAATTCCTGGTCTTGAGGGCTCCTCCTGCCTTAGCCTCCTTAGTAGCTGGGACTACCCTGCTAACTTCTTTTATTTTATGGAGAGACGAGTTCTCACTATAATTGCCCAGGCTGGACATTAACCATGGACCTCAAATGATCTTCCTGCCTCAGCCTCCCAAAGTGCTGGTATTATAGGCATGATCCACCACTTCTCTTTCGCATGTTATTAAAACACAGGGTGTAACATGTCTCCTTGTTAAAATTCCAAGTCTGCTGGTGTTAGGTCAATGGGTTGTTGTCTTACTATCCTTTCATTTTAGCTTCTGATTTTTGGAAAAAGTATTTTTTTCTTAAATTAGTTTCATTATGTCAAAATGTTTCCAAAGAACTATAAGACCTACACATATTCTACTATATTTCTTGTTACTCTAAAGCAGAATTAGTTGTTCTTAGCACTATAGTTTTAGAACACTTTGTAGACTTCTGTTACAGAATTTACCATGTTGTATAATAACTACTTCATGTCTATAGCCATCATTAAACTAAGAACAGAAGCCATATCTTATTCAATTTTGCATCCTTAATCTTTAGAAAGTAATACAACAAAACAAAACAAGATACACTAACTTAGTTTAATTTAAACCTCACTGAGCTTAATCAAAACATTTTAAACAAACTTGCATTATCACCAATAGTAAACTTCCTTCCCTCTGCAATAGCTGATTATCTAGTTGGCTAAACTAGATCTACAATGGAGTCATGTGGTAAATGAAGAGTTGGAGGACAAGGAAGAGTAGGCAAGAGGTTGTCATTGTATTATGACCCGTTGCCCCCCCAACCCCCCCTCCCCCCAGCCGTGTACCTACAGCCACAGTGACTTAACCATTGTTATTATCTAAGGATTCAGAGTCAGAACTCTATTAACAAGTATTTAAAAAACTAAGTTGTCAAAAATATGATTATCTTGTAAGTGAATTTGATGCTGTAGCTTATAGAAGATGCAAGTGAGAAGAGGTGAAAAGAAGATATGGTTCTTTAAAAAAAATTACAATTATACTGTTTTCCACAGTGAAGGTCATAAATGTCCTTGAGACATTTTGGTTAGCTTCACTTCTTGTTACTAGTGATATTTATTTCGATAATTACAGTGTGGAAGTTTTTTTTTAAGTGAACATTTTCTGAGTTATTATCTTTGGATCAGCTTAGCTATTGTTTGAGCCTGTCTCAGCTAAGTTTATTGGCAATTCCAGTCTATTTGCCAACAACTTAAGAAGCAGTCATTTTAAACTAAAGTACACCCCAATCCTTAGATGCAATCCTGCCTCAGGTACATAAAGCCAAATCAATAGAATAATTCAAATCCAAGGTTAACTCTTATCTTGGAACCAAGCTCATTCCTATTGATTAAACTTTTATTTTTCCCTTATAATGGAGAACAAAAGGACCTTGGAAGTGGCTGTAGGAAGAAAGGCACCATAAACAAACTATTTATGTCCCTTTGCAACAACAATTAATTCATATAAATTTTACTTTCAATTTCATTCCAAATACAATAGATGTCTCCTTGTACAATGCATAGAATTATTTTTTTCCGATTAATGAAAGTTTTTCAAAATACCAACTATTATCAGTGTTTTTAAAAATATTGGGGAAATAAGAGCAATTGAAATAAATCAGAGATACATTGTACATGTAATAGTCACCACAACTTTCTATAAAATGAGAGAAGAAAAAGTGTTTGAGTGCTTGTTTCTAAGAATTAATCTGTTTTAAAGGAATTTTAATATTTAAAGTTGGTATTAGTAAAATGCTTGATATTTTTACTCTTCCTATTTTTTCCTTGTGGATATTTTGATACCTTGTTTATTTTGTCTATGATGACAAAAGCAAATATGCAGGTAACTTTAGGAATACAAGATTTATAGAGCAAAACTAGAGTTTCCCAGAGAAGAAGAAATTCAACCTCAAGACTGTAATATCAACTCTTGCCTGAATGTCCAGCCTACTGGCCTGCCCTAAAAATTTCATAGTTGCCATACCCCCAAATCACAAGCCAATAAAAATAAATAAATAAATAACTTATGTTTCTCTACAGAATTCTGATAAGATAGGTATATACTGTATTTTCAACTAAAAATGTGTTCAACAAATGTCAAAGTCCTTTATTTCCTTTCAATGAAATTCCAGTTTCAAGTTCCCAACACACAGGTAAGCACGAAATCCAGTGTGGATTTTTAGCGTTCCCAAGCCTTCTCTCATCATTCATACTCTTCTTTAATATTTAATTTTCCAAGGTCACTTGGCTACTGCTATAATCTGAATGTTTGCCCTCTCCAAAATCTATGTTGAAACTTAATCCCCAAGTGGCAGTGTGGAGAAGTAGGTCCTTTAAAAGGTGATTAGGGCTCTGCCTTCATAAGTGAATTAGTCTGTTTATGAATCAAAGGATTAAAGGGTCAATTAATTAATGGATTATGGAAGTAGAACTGGTGGTTTTATAAGACCAAAAAGAGAGATCCAACCTAGTCAAACTTTCTGCCAGTAATGGAGGGAAGATAAAAATATGAGAGGAATAAAATTCAAATTAATTTATCAAAAGTTACCATATTCAGTGATATGTTAGTAAATATTAACCAACCAGCTCTGTGGGGGACAGAAGGGGGAAAAACCCTAACTCGTAGTATTTGCCTACTTCCATGTTATAAACACCCTATTGTAGTTGATATCAAGCTAACTATGTGGCATCATTGGACACAGAATTGTAAAGAGAGATACTTAATTTTTTGAGTAATTTAAAACTATAAATAAAAATTTTAGCAGTTATAAAATCACTTAAAAAACAATATCAAAGATGAGAATGATAGCTAACACCAGTTATTTTCAGCATTTTATTGGAAATTTCTAGTCAGCAAAATAAAATAAAAGATAAATGCATTGAAAAAATTTTTTTAATCACTTAAGTATATAAAAGCACAGTATCAAGAAGAAACTCAGTAAATATCAGTTGAACTGAAAACTAAACACTAATAAAATCTGTGCTACCTGATGGCTTAAAAGCCTGGACTTTAAAGGTGGTCCTAGCTCTTCTACTTAAATGCATAGACTCTGGACAACTAATGTAATTCTCCATTTTCTATGAATAATAGAGATAATCATAACTATACCTTCAAAACAAAAAGATTTTTGTAAGTATATCTTGGGTAAGATGTGAAAACACCTGGAAACACTTAAACCATTATACAATTTTTGCAGCTATCCAAAAAAAGGTATCACAATATGGCCACTAAAACTATTTTTTAGATTAGAGCAATTTTAAAACTTACTTTTTACTTAACTGACAAAAAGTGCATTTTGATTCTTTGCCTTGACATATGGCAATAAAACATGAATTACACATTGAATTCACACATAAATGTCAGAAAATTTTCCCTAATTTTTTTAGTGAAATTTATTCCATTTGGAGAATCAGCTACATTTCCATAGGAAATTAATAACTTGATCAAAGCCATGAAATAAGGTTTGCTGCATTTATTTTGTCTTTTCTTACACAAAGGCTTTTTCAAATTTGTGTGTGCCACATTTGTCCCACAATGAGAAAAGGAGGTCATTTACTACAGGATACCATTTGTTGTGTGTATTATTGGGTCTTGTTTGTACTTGACATTTGAATTAATATATCCCAAATCTCCCTTCAATTTAGTTGCAATATTATTGTTGTTGGCTTTAAAAAAAGACTGCGGGTAACTCAGATAATAAGCTGTGACTTAGTAGGTCATTAATCTTCTGTAATAAATAGGAGTCAGAAAGTTACACAGACAATTGGACTATAGCATTCAATAAGGCATCCCTTAGTCAATCAATATGTCATTTCCTCCCCCCTATTTTGTAGGCCTCAATGAAACAGCAAAAATGTTCTTCCTCGCATAGAAGTTAGCATATTCCTTTTTTAAAAAAATCCTTTGTTCTCAAGAACACGTAGGAAAAAATATAAGTACATTAAAAAACAACCAATTAGCCTTTTTTTTTTTTAGCAGATGAAAGGAGGGAAAAGGTGGGTTGTGGAAAGATAAAAGAGAAAAAGATTCGTCTGAAATGGGCTCAGAATGCTTCCCAGTGAGTTCGTAAGTTATCTACTCACCTTGCCCCTTCACTTTTAACAAGTGGCTACTTTTTAAAAATGAACTATTGGAAGAATCTCACCTCTGCTTACTTTCATCTCCAATACATACATTTTTGTCCATATACAGTCCATTTCCTCTTATCTCATAGAGACTGATACTCTACCAAGAACATTTCTCCCTATGCCTTATTTTCTTCAGCCTCCTTGATTTTGCTTCATAAATAAGTCACTTATAATTTCTGCATCTAGTTTGCCTTTGACCTACCAATCTATAAACATACGAGAGGACCCTTCCAAAGGGGAATTTATTTATAAAAATTGTGTATTTATTATTAGATGTTTAAAGTTCAGTCACCTTCAAAGAACACTCTGTTTTAATGCAGAGTATGGAGATACTTTTTCTACTACTCAAAACAGTTTTTGAACTTTCCATTTTGATGTCTTTTAGTGCTTCTGCCAACTTTTGTTTCACCTCTTCCACATGGGCAAAATGTTTTCCTTTGAGGACTTTTTTCACCTGGAGAAACAAAGTTGTTTGAAATGAGGTCAGGTGAATAGGGAGGGTGAGGCACAGGGTTCATGCCATTTTTCATCAAAAACTATTTAACCCTCAGTGTGGTGTGGGTTGTACGTTGTCATGGTGGAAGAACCAGTCACCTGTTTGCCACAATTTTGGATGTTTCTTCCAAAAATCATGACACAACCGTCTCAAAATTTCCAGATAAAAACTTTGGTTGACCGTTTGATCCGGAGGAACAAATTCTGAGTGCACTACAGCCCCCCAGCCCAAAAAAAGATAATTTCAGTGTTTTTGGAAGGTCCTCCATATTCAAGCTTCCCCATCACCTTGAATATATCTTTCCTTGCACTTTGTCATTGCCACAATCCACTTTTTTTCACTGCTAATGCCCTTAAGAATCCTTTATACTTACACACATTATATCTGATTTTTTTTCACACATTATATGGCTTCTATTACTATCAACTCTAATAAAATTGATCTCACTTAAATCATCAATGTCCTTCTAACCAGATCCAAAGGACTTTTTCAATTGTATTACTATCTTTTGCCTATAGCATTTGACCCCATTCCTCTTCCTAAAAACTCCCTTCTTGGTTTTTTCCATGCAGTTTCCTTGTTTCCCTTCTACCTCTCCAGCAACTACTTGTCTTATTTTCCTGAATATCTTTATATTAGTTATCTACTACTGTGTAACAAATTACCCTAAAACTTAGTGGCTTGAAACAGCAAACATTAATTATCTCAAAGTTTTTGTTGGTCATGAATTCAAGAGTCTCTTGGGAGAAGCAGAGAGAATGTTCTGGATCAAGGTCTGTCATTGGATTGCAGTCAAGATATTGGCTGGGGCTACAGTGATACAAAGTCTTGAATGGGGCTTGGGGATCCACTTTCACAATGCTTTACTCACATGGCTATTGGTAAAAGGTCTGTTTGTCTCTAGCTTTTTATATATGTCTCAGTTTCTACATGGGTCTCTTCATAGTCAGCTTGACTGTCTTCACAACATGGCTGATAGTTTCCACCATCAAGCAATGGGAGGGGGAGAGGGAGAGAGAGAGAGAGAGAAAGCTGCAGTATCTTTTATGCTATGGTCTCTGTACACTGTCACTTCTGCTTTAATTTTAGTTATTGGAAGCAAGTCACTAAGTCCAGACCTAAAGAAGAGAGGAATTAGGCTCTACCTCCTAAGAGTATCAATTAACAAAATCATCCTCAATTCCCACCTCTCCTCCTCACCTCTCATATCCTTTGATAGAGCTTTAACCCTCCTGTGTATATCTTCTAAATAAACTCTCAATTTATTTTCTTCTCTCCATTATTACTGTCTTTGTACAGGCTGTCATTATTCCTTTCCAAGTCTAATGCAATAGTCTAATAATTGATTTCCCTATGTCTATTCTCTTCCCATTTTAATTTACCTTTTGTCAGATTTATCTTGACTAAAATATAAATCTGAGATCATATATCTCCACAAAAACCTTGAACAGCTCATTAATAACTTCAGTTTAAAGAGCCCAAGCTCTTTAAAATGATATATAAAGTCCTTTAAAATCTGATCCTAATATGTTTTTAGCTTCACCTCTTGTCACCATCTCAACATGGCTTCACCAAACCACTATCACTCTCTGAAAATGTCATATACTTTCCCACATTTACATATTTTCACATGCTATTTCCTCTGCCTGGAATACCCATTGCTCTGCTCTGCTAGGCAAACTGCTATTTCCATAGTTCAAGCAGCACCTCTTCCAAAACGCTCTTTCTGACTTCCCTAAGTGAGAGATCATTTTATCTACTATGGTCCCACATCATCTTGCATATACTGATGGCATATTTTTGCCACTTATATACATATTAGGACTGTTAAAAGTTTAAGTGTTCTGTCCTTATGTTCTCATAAGAACATGAATATATTTTCATGTTTTCTACTTTTTAATTTAGAAAATATGATATCTGGCCAGGTGCGGTGACTCACATCTGTAATTCCAGACCTTTGGGAGGCAGAGATGAGAGGATTACTTAAACCCAGGGGTTCGAGACCAGTTTGGGCAACTTGGCAATACCTCATCTCTACAATAAATTTAAAAATTAGCTGGGCATAATAAGGCATACCTGTAGTTCCAGCTGCCTGGAAGACTGAGGCAGAAGGATCACCTGAGCTCAGCAGACCAGGGCTGCAGTAGCTGTGAGTGTACCACTGCACTCCAGCCTGGACAGCAGAGTGAGACTCCATCTAAAAAAAAAAAACACACACAAAAAGAAAAATAAAATACAATTTCTAGTGATACTACTGGTCTCCTCCAGGAATCCCAGAATTATCTATTACAGAAAGAGACCTGTCTGACTCTTACAGAATTTTTAAATTTTTTTCTAATTTTGTATTGCCAACCTGAATCATTGAATAAGGCAAAGTGCCACTTCAAGTCCAAAGGACAAGTAAATATATGGCCAATGCTTATACCTTTCCACATTGCCCATTCCCCATTCTCCATTCCCCACTGCTACAAACCTACACTGCAAAATAAGCGGCTGACGTGTCATCAGGAGAACTAGAAGAAAAGAAGCCAACAAATGTGTCTATACACCTAGTTGGGTTTTATCCCCAGAAGTATCATTTATTCATTTTGTCTCTTTATTGTGAAATCTTGGCTCTTAGAGACATCCTCATTATTACTGAAAAATCCCCAGATGGATCAGGGTGCTCATAACATCTTGGAACAAAAATTTTATGAAATTCATATGCAAAAGCTAAGATAAATACCAAAACTAAATATACTCTTACACAGCAAATGTATAAAGAGCTCTCAGATTTTACTTCAGTTCTCAGCCATCATTGATTTTTTGAAACACATTTGTTGAGTTCTAAGAGGCAGGTTGCATTAGGCACTATCAATGTAGTCAACATACTTGTTCCCATGAAGCTTACATTCTTGGACAAGAGACACCCAAGTAGGAAATAAAGACATAAAAATACAAGGTAATTACAGATTATGATAAATTTGTAAATTAAAAAATGAAAAAAGTGATGAGATAGAAATTAATTGAGAATGGAGTTGGTTAGGAGTAGAGGTTCTTTAAATATAATGGTCAGGGAAAACTGTATAGAGAAATTAACATTTGCTGAGACCAATGGGATGAAAATGAGCCAGCCACATGGGGATCTTGGGGGAAAATATATGCAAAAATGGGAACAAGGGCAATAGTACCCTAAATACAATAACTAATTACAAAAAAGATTCTTCAAAATTCAGGTAATCAGCAGATGGCAGTATCCAAATATAAGAAAAGAAAAGACAGAATCCAAGGTGGCTACTGAGGAGCAGCAGAACAGCACCTATCTCATTGAGTAATGTGGAGAGTAGGGATCCAGCCTCCAATAGATGCAGGCATTCCAAACAGTTTTGGTCAGTGAAGTGTACTGCACCTTACAGAGGTCTCTTCAAACACAATAGAGACCAGAAAACAGAGTGCCAGAATGCCAGACACTGGAGTTGGGGCAACTGATCCCAGGCACACATAGGAACTGCCCTGTGTGCAAGAGGAGTTGAGTGATCCTGACATGCTCTGGGCCAATCACCCCCTCCCAGTCTAACATGCTCTGACAGCTCCCAAGCATGGTCTTCCACCAGCAGAGCCTGGCAGCTGGCTCCCAGGCCAGGAAAACTCACCTGCAGATTATACCTGGCTGGCATCTGCCACCAACATCTAATAACAAACCTCACCTCAAGATCAGGAAGGATCTTTTGCCAGCCCCACACACCTACAGGGAGTAACCCTCCATGGCAGGAAGCACTCATCTTTCAAGAGATGAGTGCAGACTCAAATAAAGAGGGAGTGACATGAAAGGCACCCAAAGTCTTTCCTGATGGGAAGGTTTCTGAGTTACAAACCAAGAATAGCAGACAGGAGCCAATCCCACCACCCATTCTCTACAGAGTACTTGCAATGGGACTGAAAAGCAACCTGACTAGTCTAACCATGGAAAAACTCTGCAGCAGAAAAGCCTATTTCAGAGCAGAGCATGGAGCAGAAGTGACTCCCTCTCTCTTTCACTGAATGATGCATACCGAACAGAAAAGCCCCTAAATAGAAAGACATTAACTAGCTTTGAAATGACTAAACTAAAGAAGAAAGATAAAGAGGGAAGGTTGGCTTTTCACAAATGAGAAAGACTCAATCAAAAAGAACAGGAAATCCTCAGATTCTTAAAATGACAGCAGCAGACAAAGCAGCTATAAGTGCACAAACAATGGGCCCCCCAGAATGACCTGTCCTGAAAGACAGTCACAAAACTCAGAGATAGGATGGCTAAAATGAATAAAGAGAACCACAAGAAACTAGAAGAGGAACTCACCAAAATCATACAGGAAGTAAAAGTGGAGTTAACCGATTTCATATAGGCCTATTCTAAAATATTGGAAATGAAGAATTTCCTCTTGGAATTTAAAAGCACAACAATAAGCATAGGGAGCAGGATCAATCAGGCAGAGGAAAGAATCTCAGAGCTTGAAGACCAAAATATGGAGCTAACCCTGTCTGATAAAAACAAAAAAAAGACACAAAAAAAAGAGCAAAACCTCCAAGAAGTGTGGGACTATGTCAAGAAGCCAGATCTATGTTTGATTGGTATCCCTGAAGCAGAAGGGTAAACTGAAAACACCATGGAACAAGCATTCTATGAGGTCAGCTAAGAAAACTTTCCATATCTCACTAAAGAGGTGAATATATAAGCATAAGGGATTCAGAGAATTCCTGCAAGTTATCATGAGAAGACCATCCCCAAGATACATAGCAATTCACCTCCACAAAAAAAAAAAAAAAAATCCCAGAGGCAGCAAAAGAGAAATGTCAGACTACCTACCAGGGAAGACCCATCAGAATTTCTCTAGACTTATCTGCCAAAATACTCCAAGCCAGAAGGGACTGGAGTCCCAATTACAATGTTCTCAAAAATAAGCAATTCCAGCCAAGAATTTCCTACCTTGCCAAATTAAGCTTCATCAGTGATGGTGATTAAAATTTTTCCCAGACATCCAGCTCCTAAGAGAATATGCCACCTCCAGACCAGCCCTTCAGAAGGTGCTTAAGGTGTTGAGCACAGAAACAAAAGAATGATTATACCCATCACAAACGTATTGGCCAGTTCCTCACACTGATAAACAACTTTTGGTAAAGGTTATTCTGGGGGCCTCCTGTATTACAAAATCAATGTACAAAAGACAGTTGCATTTCTATACATCAACAACAAGCAGGCAGAGAACCAAATAAAAGACACAATCCCATTCACAATAGCCACAAAAAAAAAAGAAAAAGAAAATAAATACCTTGGCATCCACCTAACAAGAGAAGTGAAAGATCTTTATAATTAGAACTATAAAATGCTGCCCATTGGAATCAAGGATGACACAAACAAATGGTAAAACATTCTATATCATAGACTACAAGACTCAAACTGTCCAGATGTCCATCTTACCCAAGGCAATCTACAGATTCAATGCAATATCAAATTACTAACATCATTTTTCATAGCCCTACACACAACAATACAGAAAATTCATATGGACCAAAAAAGAGCATGAATAGCCAATCCTCACCAAAAGGAATAAAGTGGGAGGTATCACACTTCCAGACTTTAAACCTTATTACAGGGCTACAGTAACTAAGATGGCATGGTATTGGTACAAGTGTAGGCACACGAACCAATGTAACAGGACAGAGATTTCAGTAATAAAAACAATCTCTCAACCAATTCATCTTTGACAAAGCCACCGATAACAGTCATTGGAGAAAAGAGATCATATTTAGCAAATAGTGCTGGGAAAACTAGCTAACTACATGCAGAAGAATGAAACTAAACCCCTACCCACCACCATATACAAAAATCAACTCAAAATGGATCAAATACCTAAACATAAAATGTCAAACTCTAAGAATCCTAGAAGAAAATGTAGGAAGGACCCTTATGGACATCAGAGTAGGCAATGAATTTATGACCAAGTGCCTAAAAGTGAATGCTACAAAAGTTAAGACAGAAAGTAGGACCTCATTAAACTGAAAAGCTTTTGCACAGCAAAGGGAACCATCAAGAGAGTAATGAGACAATCCACAAAACAGGAAAAAATATTTGTAATGTATGCATCTGACAAAGGCCTAACATCCAGGAGCTAAAAGGAACTCAAACGAAGTGAAAGGAAACAACCAAGCCCATTTAAAAGTGGACAAAGCATGATAGAATATTATGCAGCCATAAAGAAGGACAAAATTATGAACTTTGTAGCAACTTGGATGGACTTAGAATTTATACTACTCAGTGGTCTATCACAGAAACAAAAAATTGAGTATCACATGTTCTCACTCATAAGCAGAACTTGAGCCATTACCATAATATGATAAGAAAGGGATTGGCAGTAGTGGGAAACTGCCAGGGAAGGGGGGTCACACATCATCAACAGGAGTACCTGCATAATGACCATTTGTATACCTAAACCTGAATTGTACCCCACATTTTTAAAATTTAAAAAGTGGGCAAAAACATGAGCAGACACTCCACAAAAGATAACAATGAACACATGAAAAATGATCAGCCTCACTAATTATCAGAGAAATACAAATCCAAACTACAATGAGATACTACCTAACTCCAGTAAGGTTGGCTTTCACTTGTAAGTCAAAAAACAACAGTTGCTGGTGTGGCTACAGAGAAAAGGGTATGCTTCTACACTGTTGGGGTGAATGTAAGTTAGTTGAACCTCTATGGAAAACAGTGTGGCAATTTCTCAAAGAACTAAAAATTGACCTCCCAAACAATCCAGGAATCTCTCTCCTAGGAAAATATCAACAAAAATCACTCCACCAAAAAGAGACCTGAACATGCATGCTTTTTGACACACTATTCACAGCAGTAAAAACTGTGGGGAGCAGAGAGATGTAGGGAGCGAACGAGCACTATCTGAACAGCAGGCCTTGATCAAGACAAAGCCCCAAGCATAAGCAAGGTCTCACTTGGTTGCTCTGCATCCTAGGCAAAGAGCAAGGGATGCAGCCTGCTACACGGAATGGTGTCTCAGAGCCCACACCTCTGGAGAGTTGTGGGGAGCGGACGAGCACTGTCACTATAGCAGGCCTTGAGCAAGGCAAGACTCCATGCGTAGGCGAGGTCTCGCTTGGTTGCTCTGCATCCTAGCCAAAGAGCAAGGGATGCAACCTGCTGCACAGAACGGTGTCTCAGTTGCCCACACATCTGGGGGCACATAGTATAGATAGAGTCTTTAGCCACAACAAGATAACTGTGAAACAGCTTGTCATTTAGGTAGCAACAAAATTCCACGATAGCTCCCTCATAGACCTTGAATCCCCTCCAACTTCCTTTGTGCTTGATTATAAAATAAATGTGCTGGGTAGTTTCCTCCATCAGAGGAAGGTGTCCCACCTGGCCCCAGCTCTTCTTTATGTCTTTGTGTCTGTGTCTTTCTTACTCTCTGGCTGCTCTCTCAGGACCCTCAAGGCAGCCGCATGGGCAGCGGCATCTGGCACCCAACAGGAACCTGAGCATGAGAGAACTCCCAATCTCAGGTGAAGAGATGTTCCGAGAGAGGTGCACCTAAAAATAAGGAAAAGTAAGGAGTGGATATAGTTTCAGCTGGGTGTAAAACATGGGTAATCATGGCTCCCAAGAGAGGAGTCTGTATGTCCAAGTGTTGAAATCTATGCTTCAAGCAAGAGGCTGCCTGGTTAAAGGTTCTCAGTTAGAGGAATTTTTAAGCTTTGTGCGGAAAACATGCTCTTGGTTCCCTGCTCAAGGGACAGTTAATTTGGATACTTGGATCAAGATCGGTAAACAGCTTAGGGAGCCAAGATCCCCCCAAGCCTTGTTCATGGCCATGATAGCCATTGTTGCTTGTCAGGTTGGTGGAACAAGGGAAAATCCTTACTGGACTTATTTCCTGGACCCTCTCATTCTCCAACTGGCTACTTGGGCTGGTGGATAGCTCCCTGTCTTTACCAAGGATACCCGTATATTGGGAGGACAGTCTGATGAGCATATTACTGCTGACCATAGTACAAATTTTAACTTCACATGAGCTAGTAATAACCCTACTATTTGTCTTTCTAACACCCCTAAGTTGGGTTGTCTTAAGATGAGTCAAGAAAATAAAACCTCCTATGAGACTACACAAATAGCTAACATTTCAGGCCTCTGGGACATAATAAAATATCTACAAACCATATCTAAGTGAGGGTTCCCTAGTTCTACTTGTAATGTCTCCCAGGCTACCCCAATATTCCATACTGCCTTAATAGCACAGGGATAGAGCTTGGAAAATTCCCTGATTGGATAAAATGTGCCACTCCTGTGGCCACTGCCCAAAACTTTATGGGAACACTTCCTCTTAATCTATGATTGGTCTCACAGATTGAACCCCTCTCATCTTAACCATGACCTCATTCCCCTGGGGGTTTTGTTGGCAACATCCTTACTACTTCTCAAGGTGACATCCAAAAGAAACTGTGGTGGCTCACCACCTCTTTTGATTTTGTTAACTTTACTAGTGGGTCATTGATTGATTTGGCAGAAAGTTGTGGTACAACTTCCCCCTGCTACAAGGTCCGGGCCTGTGTCCAACCCCGCTTTGTCCTTTTAACAGGCTCTGTTAATGTCACCCCAGTAGATAATCATTATGCCTTGCAATGTAACACTTGTAATCTTATAAATTGTGTCACCTGCCATAATGTGGGACAAGACATCCTGGTTTTACACCAGCCCCTCTTTGTTATGATTCCTACTAACATATCAGGCCCTTGGTATGATGATGCAGGACTGCAGGTGCTTCAGGAATTGCACCACCAACTTGCTTCCTGGCCTAATAGGGCCGTTCAGTTGATAATTTTTAGATTAATTTCGGTCATTGCTTCTGCAGTGACTGCCGCTGCCATACTGTCTCAATCCATTCAAAATGCAGAGTTTGTCAACACTCTGGCTCAAAACACCTCCAAGGCATATGGAGTCACAATAGAATCAGCAGAGACCTGCTCAAGCTCCACCACAATATTCTGGACATCCAGAATAGCCAAAATCCTATCATATAACCTGCCCAAATGGCACAAAATCTTCTTAATGATCTCAAGGGATTCAATCCCTTTAATATGTTAAAACATTCTGCTTGGTTTATTCTGGGTTTTTTCATATTTACTCTAATCTTCCTTTGTTTTTTGCCAGTCGTATACAGAATCTTCCAATGCCAATTCAGAACCACTGCAGTAGCCATCCATCACCTACATTTAGAAAATAGAAAAGGGGGAGATATGGGGAGCAGATGAGATGTGAGGAGTGAATGAGCACTGTCTGAACAGCAGGCCTTGAGTAAGGCAAGGCCCCACACGTAGGCAAGGTCTCGCTTGGTGGCTCTGCATCCTAGCCAAAGAGCAAGGGATGCAAACTGCTGCACAGAACGGTGTCTCAGTTGCCCATACATCTGGGGGCACATAGTACAGATAGAGTCTTAGCCACAACAAGATAACTGTGGGACAGCTTGTCATTTAGGCAGCAACAAAATTCCACTATAGCTCCAACTTCCCTTCCAACTTCCTTTGTGCTTGATTATAAAATAAATGTGCTGAGCTAGTTTGGAGCCACTTCTGCTCCATCAGAGGAAAGTGTCCCACCTGGCCCTACCTTTTCTTTGTCTTTATGTCTGTGTCTTTCTTAATCTCTCTCTGCTCTCTCTCAGGACCCTCACGGTAGCCATGCGGGCCGCAGCATAAAACATGGAACCAACTCTGATGCCCATCAAAAGTGGCCTGGATAAAGAAATGTAGTACATATACACAAGAGAGTATGATATAGCCATAAAGAAGAACAAATTCATGACCTTCACACTAACTTGGATGCAATTGGAAAGCATCGTACAAAGTGAACTCTATCATAAAAACAAACTGAATACTATACGTTCTCACTCATAAGTGGGCTCTGAACACTAGTCATATTAGCACAAGGATGGGTTGGACAGTCACTGACTAATGCTTGGGGAGATAGAGTGGGATAAGCATGAGGGGAACATGCTAACACAAAGGGTACCTGCTCCACTACCATAGGGAGTAAGGGCCACCAAGAAGCCCAAACTTCACCTGCATGCAGCCTACTTGTGTAATAAATCTTCACTTGTACCTACAACTTGATAATAAATTACAAGAAAAAATAAATTATAGGCCAATACAGTTTGAAATAGCCACTCATTTCAGAACTTCATATCTTAAATCAAATGCCCAGTATGATCCATTCTAGTTCTGAATGAGTAAGTAGCCATTTTTTTCAAGCCAATCTAAGTCAAAATCACCAGGCCCTGACAACATACTACAAGAAAGGCTCTTCTCCCTAAGTGTCCCTGCCACAGTTTCTCTTCTCACTTTCTTCCCTGAACTGCTTCTTCTATATTTTCCTTTTAAACATTGTCTCCCACATTTTAATTCTTTTCTCATGCTGGTAATCTCAAAATAATCCATTCTCATTGACACTGACAAGTTCCAAACTTGATTTTGAACTTACAATTAAGTATCTATAAGCCATTGAATTTCTCCACATAAATGACCCAATAAGATCCTAAATTCATCAGAGCCAAAACTGAATACATTGTTTCTTGCCTCAATCACACACTCCATACACTGCTTGTGCAGCCTGCCTAGCACTAGTACTGATCATTTGCTCATACTTGTCTGGAAGTCCTCTTCTACTTTCTGTCTTCTTCCCTGTCAGCTTCCACATCCAGTGCACTTAGTCTCCTGATTTTAGATTACTCCATATTTATTGGAGTAACGTCATTTAGACATTAATGAATCAAGACTGAATTCCTTACTTCTTTGCACTATGACCTGAATTATATAATAATATCAACAAACCCTAAGTATGTGCTAGGCACTCTAATCAGTGATTCATACGCATTAGATCATTTAATCCTTCCAATAGCCCTAAGAATTAGAAACAGCATGATTATTTCTCTTCAATATACAAGGAAACTAAAGCTTAAAAGTGTTCAGCAATTTATCTAAAGTTACTTATGGAAGTAGAAGGGAAGAGATTTTAGTCACGTATTTCTGATTCTGAAACTTGGTCTTTTAAACAACATATCATTAAAAAGAAGTAGAAATTAGCTTTCTTTTTTAAAAAATGAGCATCTAACTTGATAGTTCTTTCTAGGACCAACTTAACTCCAAAGGTTTTAGAATTGGGGATGACTGGCAATAAATCCAACTACACAGATGACACAGTGTTCAATCCATTAAAACAGTGGTTCTGAAATGGGCTCAGGTGACAAACACCTGGAAGTTGTGGTGCCATGTGAGAAATTAAAAATAATGATGAGTTTAATTCCACCAAAAAACTAAGTACGACGTTTCTAACATAAGATTGTATTTTACATCAATATCTCACATTATTTTGAATATATTTAAAAGATCTTTTTGTCACGTGAAATGTTTTATCCACTATTGTTTGTTTCTTCTTTAATATTTTTGGTAATCTAGCAGATGAAAAAAAGCTAGCAAACCACTATTTTTTTAAGAATAAGTGTGAGGGAAGAAAGCTTAAAGTTGAAAAAAATTACATTATTTTTCTGTGAATTAGAAAGACATTGCCATTCCATTTAATAGCTCATCCTATCCCAACTTACTGAATTCTTCCATATGAGCATAATTTGAGAACCACTGCATGGTTTGTTAAGCACCAGTTATATTTAAGAAAATATGAAAATGTGTCATGGAAAAACAAAGAAAAATACAATATAATAAATATTCTGTTTGTAAACTTACAGAAAAAAAGTTCCTTATATTGTTTAGACTTTGACTTCCAAGACTACATAAATATATGAAAAATGTTTATGCTTGTCACAGGAGAAAAATAAACTATTGTAACTATGCAATCGCCACTGTGAAATACAATGACTGTAATATAACCATCAATGTAAAATAAAAATTAGAGAACTCAGTTTTAGAGTATTGTATTGTGAAGAAATTGAAAAAAGAAAAAAAAAACAATACACTTGCAAGAGACCAAGTAAAAGACATGGCCTTGAAATAAGGTAGTGAGGTAACAAAGGAAATAATTTGAAAGATACTTAAGAGACAGAATCACTAGAACTTGACTGGATTTGAAGGCTGTAAAGGAATCAAAGATGACTCACCAAAGTTTATAGTTAAGATACCTAGATGACAGCAGACAGTTTTTCTTTGGAGTTATATACATAAGACTATGAAAAAAACTTAAGGTACAACAGAGTAGTGGGTGGAGTGTGAAAGTGGGGGAAAGCTGGCAGAAAAGGAAGAATAAGAACTGAAGGCACAGAAGATAAAATGCAGACGTTATTGGACTGATGAAGGTATGAAATCCCTTGTTTGTACTCGAAAAGACACGGGAAACCATCAGAAAGCTGTTATTAGGGAAGTGATATGGTTGACTAGAATCATGGGAAATGATTTTAGCTTCAATGAGGCAAAAATATTTGGAAATTGTACATCTTGATTTCTTGACAAATGCCATAATAACTATTATCATAATGGCACCAAGAAATATTTCAAATAGAAAATTTTGTATCAGTATAGGTTGGAGTGAAAGTTTACACTATTGAAACTCAAACTGACAAGGTCAAAGAAGTTTTTACATGCTCTACTAAAACACTGGCAAATCTTTTGCAATATCTTATTTTTGAAGGAAAATATCTTAATGGAGACTTTCTACATGTTAGAAGAATTTTGAAGCACCTAATATTTAAATCAAAAATGCTTTCTAACATATACTAGCTCAACTAAAATGGATCAGCATTCATATGGCCAAATTAGTATTGTCTTTTTGACAAGAATTTACCTAGATAATTTTTCATATATCTTCATACAGTCAGTTTTTTCCTCTGTGCACATGTCTAATGTCTTTTTGTGAGTCCATATTTCCTCTTCTTACAAGGACACTAGTCAGACTGGATTAGGGCTCACACAAATGGCCTCATTTTAACTTAATTATCTCTTGAAGGGCCCTGTTATATTTGGAGTGCAAGACAGAAGTTGCCAACATGCAGAGAGTCAGATTTTGAGTCCTTTAATAGCCGGCGGCTTTTCAGTTGGCTAATGCCAGAAAATCTCTCAACCCCAAGTGGAACAGGCAAGGAGCTTATAAAGTCAAAAAACACAACTTGTGTAACTATGGGTTTCATATCAGGTAGGAACATGGAACAGGGAAGGAACGTTTTTGTGGTTACTTGTTTACTTAGTTTGGTCATTGACCAGGTGTTGTTTGTCTAATGGGATGAGGGGGGCAGGGGATTTCCAAGAAGAGTTAGGAAGTTACAGCTCAGGGGTTAAGGGCAGTTGTGGTCACACGTGGGGGGGTTACATTTGGGCAAACAGGCAGCTTCAGGCAACCTAAAATGCAGAATTTTAACAAAATGGAGCCACCCACATCAAGCAAGCTTCCACATGTTATCATAGGTTTTACAGACATTTCAGCCCCATCTCAAAACTGTCACATTCTTTGGCAGTGGATGTTAGAACATCAATATGTGAATTTTGGGGAACACAATTCAGCCCACAACAGAATCCTTGGTCAAAAACAACTACAATCAACTTTAAGTAAAAAATGACTTTATTGGAAAGATTGCTCACAGAATCTATAGGAAGCCTGGAAAATCAGGCTTGGAAAACAAACAAAGCAAGAGATGACAGCAAATAATGAAACTAAGGAGTGGTATGAATCCTGCCACAGGTCTGCCACTAATGAACTTGTTACACTGGACATGTTTTGTAATGTTCCAAAAATTCCTTATCTCTTCCTAAGTTTTTGTGTCATTTTCTTGAGGTTAAAAGCCCTAGTTATAGAGAGGTGATGGCAAGGAGAACCTAAGATTCAGTTCAGTGCTAAACTACATACTGAGGATCTGGCTTTGTGGGATAAGGGAGAGGAAGAAACTTGTTCTTATATTAAAAGTGGAAATTTAAAATAATTTGCAATTCCCCATTCCCCAGGAAGGACATTAGGATGATGGATAGCTAACAATAATTTCTATTTCAATATGAAATCTATTGTCTATTGTCCTAATCTAATACATCTGATATAGTCTAACAGATGTAAAATTATCAGACTGGCTATATCTAAGGCTGTGTTTCATCTATAAAATGGGAACAGCAACAATTCCTACCTGAGTCATTGTAATCATTAAGTGAAATAACATGTCATATACCAAGCAGTTTCCAGACTTACCAAGCACTTAAACCAAGCTACATCTCAATTTGGTCACTTTCACAGGGCAAAGGGGTTTCTAGGAATCATCTAGGCACTCTCCTAAAGTCTGAAAATAACTTGACCCAGTACTTCAAAGAATGCAAGGGTTCCCTCCTCTGGACACCATCCCTGACGCTCCGCAAATGAAAGGAAGCTTTTTTCATTTCTTCCTAATCCTTCCCAGGAGTGCAAAGTATGACACCCAGTCCTGTCTCACCAAGGTTCAAAAAGGTGATGGGGCCACCCGAACCAGTGAGCAGCCCCTGAGGCAAGGTAGACCAGTGCAGTGCTGTCCTCAGTGAAAAAGGATGTGGAGGAAGCAGAGACTTGCACGGGCCTCAGCTCACTCACCTAGACCATCCTTGTTGGGAGCCAGCCATGGAGGCCCACTGAGTGTTAGGGATCAGGAAGGGCTGTTGACCCTGAGACCACTAGGATGCATTCGGGAGCTATTTGACCCCATTTCTTCCCCCCTTCTACTCAGAACTAACCAGATTAAGCTCCTGTGAGCTCAAAACATAAAAACTCTGAGACTGGGACAAACACAAGCTAACTTTAGAAGCTCATTGATCCCATTCTTCCACAAACTGCAGTTTTGGCTTTCACACATCTTATAATTCAAACTCACGTCACATCTAAGAGCCTTAGTATTGGTCACAGGCTTCTGGGT
>NW_007259738.1:193268-199075 GCF_000164805.1 Carlito syrichta
TTCATGGATTAAGGTTTCTGGTGGGTGGGAGACACCCCTCCCACATCTGACTGTGTATAAAAGGCCCGTTGTAATTCCCAATAACACACATCACTTCTTCACTAGACTGGAGTCCAGTCTTTTTCTTTCTCTCTTTCTTTCTCTCTTTCTTATTCCTCCCAATCGCCAATGCCGTCTCCACCTTTGGGGTACCCTGAACCTGGCTGGAGCTGGTCTCCAGCACATCCTTAGGCCTGCCACCATCTAACAACAGCCAAGAGGATGCAACATCACCTGTGACATGTGGTCACTTTCCTGCGTCCCCTCCCTGCCCCCTCCTGGTCGGACACAGCAGACACAGTGGACATGCATGTGCAGCTCCACTTCCAGGCGCAGCTCCTCGCTATCCACAATGCTCTGCAGCATCAACCTGTCGCAAAGGCTGTGTTTGGGGGGTGAATGGGTGACTTGCTTTCCACGTGGTGTCGCAACGGTGCCCCAGGTCTTCCTCCTTCTCCTGCCGCAGGGCCAGGTCCCCTGGACGGTATCCAGCTGCGCTAAAGTCTGGCCGGTGTCACCTGTTTCTGCGATGCCCCCCAAGTAACAGGCTCAGGCGTGGGCAGCAAAAAGGTGGAGCAGAAAAAGGAGGAGAAGATCCAATCCTCTTGTGATGGGCAGCACGGTTGGTTCCATGTTCTTGCTATTGTGAACAATGCTGCAATGTGGTACATATACACAATGGAATATTACGCAGTCATAAAGAAGAATAAATCATGAACTTCACAGCAACCTGTATGGAATTAGAGTTTATAATACTAAGTGATCTTTCACAGAAACAAAGAACTGAGTATCACATGTTCTCATTCATAAGTGAACCTTGAACAACTACTGTAATACTATAAAAAAAGGATTGACAGTAGTGGGAAAATGCGGGGGGAAGGGACTGGGGGAGGGGCTGGGGAGAGGGACTAGGAGGCAGGATTGACAGTAGTCGAGATCTGCCTGGGTGGGAGCACACCTCATCAACAAGGGTACATGCACGATGAATATTTGTACACCTAACCCTGAGTTGTACCCCACAATTTTAAAATAAAATATGAAAAAAAGAAGAAGAGTTTCAAAGTCAGTACCGGCCCTCCCCCTCATGCACCGTGAGCTCTCCAGGAGGCCACCTCCCCTCAGGGCTCCCCCAGCGGCTCACCACCGGGCCACATGCTTCTCCTCTGGGTCTGTATGGCCCACTGCCCCTTCTTAGTCCCAGGCGTTGCTCACTGCCTGCATTGCTGTAGTGACAATGCTGGCACCCCACGCAAGGCCGGCTTCTCACCCACACACCCACCTGTGCCCACCCCGTGTGTGGTGGCCCCCACCCTCACCCTGCCTGCCACAAGCTTGTCCTTCACTGTCCTCTCAGGATCGGAGACGTTTCTAGGGTTATGTTCAAAGAAATAAACACTGAGCGGGCTCAGGCCAAACTCTGGAAGGCTGACTCACGTGGAGTCTTTGTGCTTCTTACTTCTTTACCCATCACCAGGGTGGAACTGCTCGTTCTTTTGAGCCGATGCATTGCTATTTGGTGGCTTCTTCGATCCGCCTCTCAAGTGTTTAAAGTCCCATGAAGAACGGAGGTTTCTTTCAGGTCGCAGCCCAGAGTCTTGTACATAGCTCTTGATGCACATATTCTGAATTAGGTTAAATAGAATTTATAGAGGAGGTTGTCTTCTGCTGGCTAGGCAGATAGGGATAGTGTGAGGAGAGGTAACATCTGTGGGAAGCCCCTGCACCACCCCCTTATAAAACTAACAATTGAAAATATGGTTAAGAACATTCTCTTAAGCCAGGATGTTCTGTTCAAAGGGACTTTTTGCCATCAGAATTCAGGTGCAATAGCTAAACTAAGTGTACTAACTTGACCTAAGCTTATTATAATATCTTTAACACAATATTAGCATTGAGGTTTTATCCCCCCACCCCTCAGTAGACTTCTCTGTGGTATTTATGAGTAATAATCAAGGTGGAGTAACTTTCAAAAAGGTTACACATGCACAGTAAAGGTTGGGACCAGGAAACAGCCAAAAAGGGTGTGAGATGGGTAGGATGAAAATGAGAAAAATGCCCCTAACAGGAGGAGAGAAAAATGTCCCAAAAAGGATGAGAGAAAAATGCCCCTAAAAGGACGAGAGGAAAACCCAGAACACCTCCCCACTGCAGGTGACCTATTTCAGGAACCCTCTCTTTTCTGGAGATCTTTGTTACTTATTAAGCTCCTTCTTTCACCCATCCTTTTAATGTCCACATTCCTTAATCTTTTTGTTCATGAGACGAGAACCCAAGGTTGCAGGTATAAGCTGACAGCATAGTTGAGAACTCCTGCAACAGAATGACATTCAGGTGTCAGTGCAACTGACTGTTAAGTGACACACACAGATTTGGGTATATTCATTTAACGCGTTGAGTCTCTGGCCCTTCAATGGCAAAGGAGCACTGTTGACGTTCTTATAGCTGTGTTTCTTTTCCTACCACTTGTTTTCCTACCACTTGCCTGTATCGGTGGTTTCCTTAAGAGAGTTAACCATGTCTGACATTATGTAAACGTAATGTACCATGTAGCCTCCAAATATGAAAATCTTTCTTCGATTTCTGCTATTAACCCTCCTCATAGTTAAAGTAAATAGAATATCTTGTACTTTGGATACAATTAGAAGAAGCCATAACTGTTTTACTGTATAAGGTATGTAGCCAAAATAGGTAATAGTTGTTTTGAAATGAAATATTTTGTAACTTTTTTTTTTTTTTGAGCTGGAGTCTCACTCAATCGTCCAGACTGGAGTGCAGTGGCTGCTCCTGGTCACCACAGCCTTGACCCGCTGGGCTTCGGCGAGCCTTCCACCTCAGCCTTCCAAGTAGCTGGAACTACAGGCGCATGCTACCACGCCTGGCTAATTTTTTGATTTATTGTAGAGATGAGGTCTACGCCAAGTTGCCCAGGCAGGTCTCAAACCCTCGAGCTCAGGCAATACACTCACCTCAGCCTCCCAAAGGCACGGGATTACAGGCTGAGCCACTGAGCCCGGCTAACTTGTTTTTTTTTAATACTCAGTTATTTACTGAGTTGTTTGTACAATTCTGCCAGTGTAAGTGCAAGGTAGTAAATTCACAAATGTAATTGTCAGACCTCATATAATACACAAAGAATATTCAATTTTATTATATAGAATGCTTACCAATAAAATCATAAATAAAAATGGGCAAATAATACATATTAGCTTTGTTTTTGTTTTTTATTTTTTTGTGTTTTTTATTGGAGTCCCACTCTGTCGCCCAGGCTGGAGTGCAGTGGCACACTCACGGCCATCCCAGCGTCAACCAGCTGGACTCCAGCGATCCTTCCACCTCAGTCTTCAAAGTAGCTGGAACTACAGGTGTGCACTACCACACCTGGCTAATTTTTTTTATTATTGTAGAGACGAGGTCTCACCAAGTTGCCCGGACTGGTCTCGAACTCATTGGCTCAGGTAATGCACTCACCTCAGCCTCCCAAAGTGCTGGGATTACAGGCTGAGCCACCGAGCCTGGCCACATATTATTTATTAATTGCCATATAACAATTATCCCCAAATTTCGTGGCTTAAAATATGTGTTAGTGTGTGTCTATAATGCTAGTGCCTCAAAATAAATAAATACTCGGTTATTATAGCCTTGAAAAATAGCAGTAAAAGCTCTCTGGATTTCATTGTACAAACCTATTCAGAACTTGTCTTTGTTAAATTTTACAAAGTATTTAAAGTCTGCTGATTTGACTGAAGTAAGATGCTTATGAAGAATTTTAGTAACTTGCCAAGTTCCCATTTTGAAGCAGAACCTGTATTCTTATTGTTAATTTGTACTATTTAAAGCTCTCGCGAAGCACCATAGCCAGACATTTAAAAGTACCATTCCCAGACATTTAATAGCAAAATGTTACCTTCCCACCTGTATTTGCTGTCACCTATGCAAACCAGGGACATTTTAGAAATAACATTTTACTTGTAAGTTTTTGTATTGAGATTGAATATAGTACACTATGATACAAAGTAAAACTCCCATATAGATGTGGGATTAACTGTTATGTGACAATTTAAAGTACATTTTTTGCAGTGTAGAGCTTTAAATAAGATTACTTGTTGTATTTTTAACTGGTAGGACTAGAATTTTTATTTTAAGGAGTTGTACATCAGAGTTATTGATGGTATGCCATCAACTCTAAATGATATATATGTTATGACTCTATTCATCTTGTAGCAATTATTTTTCAAGGAGATAGCAACTTTAGTTCATTAGTGAAGCTATCTCCAAATAAAAATGCAGAATAAGAAAACTGCATTCTTTAACCAACAAAAAATCTTAAGAGAGGGGGTGCAATTAAGCATTTTTTTTAAACACATGTAATATCTAGGATGAAAAGTACTTTCTTGTATGGGGATCATTATAAATCATTCCTGTGTGTGTTCTTTTGTGCCTAAAGTCTCTGTATTTTGAAAAGTCAGAAGAAACAGAATTGAAGCTTGAAGAATAGAAGTTACGATTCCAAAATAGAGTAGAGGCAGTATATGTTAGAATCTTGGCAGCAGCCAGAATGGACTATTTTGTGACCAGTGGAATTATCTTTAGGGACCCTAATACTGGGGCATAAGCTAGTTGGAATGAGAATACCTGATGATCTTTGTAAACTAGGCCTACAATTACTCAGGAGGTTGAGGCAGGAAGATCACCTGAGCCCAGGAATTTGAGGTTACAGTGAGCTATGGTCTTGCCACTGCACTCCAGCCTGGGCCACAGAGTGATACTCTTTCTCTAAGAAAAATTTTTTTAAAAAAATTAAAAACCTAAACCAGGGCTGTAGGATAGTCATCATTAGAGGATGTGGTGGCTATGTCAATATTTCTCTCGGAGGGACTTGATCTTGACTATACCCTCAGGTATTTGTTGTTTTTGAGCTTGTTTTTGCTGAATATACATGCATACTGCTTTCTTGAATTTTGGCTCTTTGGTTCTTGAGCCAAATCTGCAGTACTGTTGACTGTATATCCATATTTGAGACCATTTCTTTCTTTAAGGATGGGTTTGGGTATGAGTTCTTGTTGAACAGATGTTCAGATCATCCAATTGTTTCTCAGTAAACATAGTTCATTTCCTTTGTGAATGTATCTGTGCTTACCTTTGGGAACATCCTCTGAGCCTGACGTTTGTAAACTAGATGCGCTCCTATGTTTAGGCCCAGGGATCTGATGAGCTTTTTATTTTTAAATGCTCCTAAATTTTTGCCATTTTGGTGTGCCACATTGATGTTTACTACCACTGGAAATTACGAGAATGTTGTGAATTAAGTTATCAGCATTTGTGAAATTAGATTTATAGGCAACATTCTGTTACTCAGTCTGGTTAGAACATGATGTATTCTGTGTTATTAAATACTATACGCAACTTTTTTTTTAACTTCCCTGAAGGCCAAGCATGTCTCAATGACTATTGAAAGAGGTTAAGGGTAGGTAGAGCAGGCTTAGATCCCAGCCCACTAATCAGGTGTCATCTAGAAACAGCACTTGATCAGTTTTTGTGGTAGATTTGTAAAATTTCTATTGAAAAAGTTTGTTACAAAAACATATAAAAAGTAAAGCAAAATATGTTTAGTAACTCATAATGAACTTAATTGAAACCTGGTCCAAACTGGTTATTAATCTCTATGACTATTATATTTTTGAAAAATACTTTTTTTTTTCATTAATCAGTATTTTTTATTATGGTTTTGTGGGGTACAGTTAAGGGTTAGGTGTACAATTAGGTTTCAT
>NW_007259738.1:199355-200630 GCF_000164805.1 Carlito syrichta
GAATTTATGATTTTGTTCTTTTTTATGGCTGCGTAGTATTCCATCGTGTATATGTACCACATTTTTTTAATCCAGACCTCTTTTGATGGGCAGCATGGTTGTTTCCAGGTTCTTGCTATTGTGAACAAGGCTGCAATAAACATATGTGTGCAAGTATCTTTTATATAGAGTGATTTGTGTTCTTCAGGGTATATTCCCAGTAGGGGAATTGCAGGGTCATATGGAAGGTCAATTTTTAGGGCTTTTAGGAATCGCCACACAGCTTTCCACAGAGGTTGCACTAGTTTACACTCCCACCAACAGTGTAGAAGTGTTCCCTTTTCACCACACCCTCTCCAGCAGCTGTTATTTTTTGAGTTGTTGATAATTGCCATTCTGACTGGAGTTAGGGTAGTATCTCAGTGTGGTTTTGATTTGCATCTCCCTGATGATTAGTGAGGTTGAACATTTCTTCATGTGTTTGTTGGCAGCTCAGATGTCTTCCTTTGTGAAGTGTCTGTTCATATCATTTGCCCATTTTACAATGGGGTTGTTTGTTTTTTTTCTTTTCAGCATGTTTGAGTTCCTTGTAGATCCAGGATGTTAAGCCTTTGTCAGAACTGGTGTTGGCAAATATTTTTTCCCAGTCTGTAGGCTGTTTCCCTGCTCTCTTGATGATTTCTTTGGCTTTGCAGAAGCTTGTCAGTTTAATAAGGTCCCATTTGTCTATCTTCTCTCTTAAGTCCTGTGGGTTTCGGGTTTTGTACAGGAATTGGATGCCAGTTCCGATTTCCATGAGGGTATTTCCTTTCTTTTCTAAGGTTCTTATGGTTTGAGGTTTTACATTTAGGTCTCTGATTTATTTGGAGTTAACCTTTGTGCATGGGGATAGATAGGGGTCCTGTTTCAATCTTCTGCATGTGGTCAGCCAATTTTCCCAGCACTATTTACTGAATAGGTTCTCCTCTCCCCATTGGTAGGTGGTGGGGGCTTTGTCGAAGATGAGTTGGTTGAGAAATTGAGGTTTTGCTTCTGGAATCTCAATTCTGTTCCATTGATCTATATGCCTGTTCCTGTACCAATACCAAGCTGTTTTGATGATTGTAGCTTTATAGTAAAGTTTGAAGTCTGGTATTGTGATACCACCTGCTTTGTTTTTTTTTGCTGAGGATTGTTCTGGCTATTCTTGGATGTTTGTGTTTCCATATGAATTCCTGTGTTGTCTTTTCTAGGTCTGAGAAGAATGGAGTTGGTAATTTAATGGGTATTGCATTGAATTTGTAGATTGCCTTAGCT
>NW_007259738.1:201535-202373 GCF_000164805.1 Carlito syrichta
GAGAATTTAGCATCTATGTTCATCAAAGATATGGCTGTAGTCTCTTCTTGTGATCTTTACCTGGCTTGGGTATCAATGTGATGTTGGCTTCGTAAAATGATTTGGGGAGAGTTCCATCTTTTTCAATCGCCTGGAATACCTTCAGTAGGTTTGGTATCAGCTCCTCCTTGAACGTCTTGTAGAATTCTGTTGGAAAGCCATCTGGACCAGGCTTTTTTTTGTAGGAAGTTTTCTTATTACATAGTCGATTTCCTTGATTGTTATTGGTCTATTTAGGGTCTCAATTTCTTCTTGTTCTAACCTAGGTAGGTTGTGTGATGTCAGAAAGTCCTCCATTGCCTTCTGGTTTTCAAGTTTGTTTCCATACAAGTGTACGTAGTAGTCTCTAATGATCTTTTGTATTTCTTCAGGGTCAGATGTGACTTCATCTTTTGTGTTTCTGATTATGCTTATTTGGTTTTTTTCTCGTTTTTTTCTTGGTCAGTCTAGCTAGGGGACCATCAATCTTGTTTACCCTTTTGAAGAACCAGCTTTTTGTTTCATTGATTTTTTTTTGTATTATCTTTTTGTCGTCTATGTCCTGGATTTGGGCTTTTATTTTGGTGATCTGGATTCTTCTGTTGAAATTAAGATTTTTGTGGTCTTGCTTTTCCAGCTTCTTTAGGTGGCTTGTTAGGTTGTGAATTTCTGTCCCTTCCATTTTCTTCATGTGTGTTTGTAGGGATATAAATTCCCCTCTTACTACAGCTTTCAGGGCATCCCAGAAATTCTGGTAAGATGTTTCTTCATTTTCATTTGTTTCCAGGTATCCTTTGATCCCTGTTTTGATTTCGTCATG
>NW_007259738.1:202393-257986 GCF_000164805.1 Carlito syrichta
TTTATTTTTTATTCACTGTGGTCCGAAAAGGTGCATGGCAGAATTTCAGTCCTTTTAAATTTGCTTATACTTGATTGTGTCCAATTATGTGGTCGATCTTAGAATATGTTCCATGTGGTGATGAGTAGAATGTGTATTCTGTGGTCTTTGGATGGAGTGTTCTATAGGTATCAATTAAGTCCATTTGGTCCAGAGTCTCAATGAGGTTCCGGATCTCCTTGCTGATTTTTTGTCCTGATGATCTGTCTAAGGTTGTGAGTGGTGTATTAAAGTCCCCAGTTATTATGGTGTTAGAGTCAATGTCTTTCTTTAGTTTTCCTAGAAGTTACTTTATGAATGTTGGTGCGCCTATGTTGGGTGCATATATGTTTAGGATAGATATTTCTTGTTGATGGAGTGAACCTTTTATCATTATGTAGTGGCCCTCTGTATCTTTTTTAATTTTTGATAGCTTAAATGGTATTTTGTCTGAAATTAGGATCGCGACTCCTCCTTTCTTTTGTGTTCCATTCGCCTGAAAATTTGTTTCCCATCCTTTTACTTTGAGTCTGTGTATGTCCTTTCTAGTGAGATGGGTCTCTTGAAGGCAGTATATTGTTGCCTGGTGATATTTTATCCATTTTGTCATTCTATGTCTTTTCAGTGGTGCGTTTAGTCCATTCACATTCAGACTAATTATTGAAATGTGAGAGTTCATCCCTATCATGGAGTTCTTATTGAGTTATTGTTCTTCCACTTGGTTTTTTTCTTTTTCTTTTTTTTCTTTCTTTTGCTTTTGGGGTTGGTTCGTGTATATTTTATTCTTTTCCCTGTACTCTGGTGAAGAACGTTGTTCTTTTTTCCTTTTCTTCTGTGTTTAGTACTTTCTTAAGTGTTTCATGTAGAGATGGTTTTGTGGCTGCATAAGTTCTTAGGGATTGGATATCTGGGAAAGATTTTAATTCTCCCTCACTGATGAAGCTTAGCTTGGCTGGGTAGGTTATTCTTGGTTGAAATTGTTTATCCTTTAGGACTTTGAAGATAGGGCTCCAAGCTCTCCTAGCCTGCAGGGTTTCTGCAGATAAATCTGCTGCTATTCTGATTGGTCTTCCATGGTGGGTGATCTGGCCTTTTTCTCTTGCTGCCTTTAGGATTTTTTCTTTTGTGCCTACTTTATTTAGGCGAATTATTATGTGTCTAGGAGTTGGTCTTCTCATTTGTTGTCTTGCGGGGGTTCTCTGAATCTCTTGTGTTTGAATTTTTGTATCACTGATTAGATGAGGGAAATTTTCTTGAATGATCTCGTGGAAAGTTTGTTCCAATGTGGTCTCTGTTTCTCTTTCTGCCTCAGGGAGTCCGATTATTCTTAGGTTAGGCCTCTTGAGGTAGTCACTCATCTCTTGAAGGTTTTGTTCTGTTTTTTTTAGCTTATTTTCTGTGTTTTTAAGAGTTTGGGTTATTTCTATATTTTGGTCCTCAAGCTCTGAGATTCTTTCTTCTGCTTGGGTAATTCTGCTTTCCATGCTTATCAATTTGTTATTTATTTCATTCACAGTATTCTTTATTACTGTTATCTCAGATATCAGCTCCTTCCTAGTTTCTTCTTGTGTCTCCTCAATTCTTTTTAATCTCTCCATTATTGTTTTGATATCTACATTTGCATTTTGAGACCCTTCATTCTGGGGACTTTTCATTGTTTGTATTCCAAAGTCAATTTTCTCAGTGTCTGCTCTCCCAGGCGTCTGGGAGAGACCCATACTCTTCTTTTGGTTTTTTTTCATTTCTGTAGATTTTTCTCCCTTTACCCCTTTGTCTCCCCCTCTCCAATTCTGTTTTTGAGGGAAGGTGGGGTTGCTTTTATTTCTCTTCTGCAATGACCTGTTCTTCCTTATGAGGGTCTTCTGGTTTTGTTCACTTTTCCCTCTGCTTTACAGTCTGTCTATTCAGCAGTTTGCAGTCTTGGTCCTGAGATCTATGGAGATTCCGAAATGGCTCTTCAACTTTGAGATTATGTCATGGTGTGAACCACAGCTGTTATACCGAAGGAAAGTCCTTACAATTCCTGGCATGGGCCCTGCTTTCTCTGGCCTCTGAGATTCACACACCAAAAATACATTCTTTAATGCCACCATAGACCTATACAGATAGATGGATAGGTAATATCTATATTGTATACTTATAAAGAGAGATTATGTAGCAAGATAAACAATGTTGTAGCTATGGAATACTTTTGTCTAATGCATGAACTCAAAAACTGTTTTTATCACTTATCAGTTATTTATCTTCAGGTTGTTGCTCACACATTCAAGACCTCAGTTTACCTACCTAGTAGGATATGTAGATTAATGAAGTTATACATGTAAATGCCAGCATCAATGAAAATTCTTTCATTTCTTCTTTTCCTACTACATGAAGAAAAATTTTTTTAAATGGGGAGCATGCAATACATCACAATAAAAATTTAAGGTCTTAGAGAGAATCAGAAAGAAGAAAAAGAAAATTTATAAAAAAGAGAGGTCGAGATTTATAAGATAGAAGCAAAAGAGTTGTGCTATATGTTAAGTTATGGAATGTTAGCACAATATTCAGGGGAAAAAATTATCTAAAATCTGTGCCAAGAATTTTCTAGCCCAGTTGCACTGAAGGTAGTTAGACATAAATGTATCCCCAACACAGTAAGGACTAGAGCTATTTCAATCAGAACTGTGTTTCCATTCACATGGAGACTTCATCAAAGAACCTGTTGTTTCTAGTTTCTAGTAACACAGATTTATTGTATTAACTAATGGATTTTATTGAAGGTGACAACAACTAGAATCCTCAGAGCCTTTAGTCATTTTTTTCCAGAAATTCAAATAATATCCTAAACTCAGGGGATAGATTTAGCTCAATGGTGTATATCCATTTAAAGGAGAAAGGAAAACATATTTCTTGGATCTATAAAGCTTGAGACTCTCAAATCAATATCAAAGAATCTTCTAAACCTAGTCTGTATGTGAGCAATCAATCTACAAACTCCTAAAAAGAAAAAGTAAGCTACTATGTGGCTCTGTGATGAAAAATCACTCCAAACAATTTTCATTTCTTGCAATAGAGGAATGCATCCTATTTTTCACAGCTGGAAATTAGTCATTCAATATTTTGCTGTAAGGGTCAAGTTAATGGACAAAAATGACCTCCTTTAATCCAAATTCAACGAATAATTGATGTTGGAATCTTAATTTCAATCAGAGCACCCCATAGGCAAGATTTAAATATCCATTTGACTCAAATCAATAGTCATCTAGATAATAACCAGTCAGATGCTATGTGCTTCCAACACCCTTTTCTAGGACTCAACTCTTCAATCTCTTTTTTGCACTTTAAACTTTTAAGAAACCTTGTTTGTAAAGTAAACGAATAGTATTTTACCTTTTTGTTAGTGAATCCCATTATTAATGAACCAATGAAAATTAAAGTAATAGTAATTGATACCGATAAGAACAAAAATACAAATCTAGATTTTAAATTAGAAGGGAATACTCATTTAAAAGGTAGTCATTTGGCCAGGCACGGTGGCTCATGCCTATAATCCCAGACCTTTAGGAGGTCGAGGTAAGAGGATTGCCTGAGCGCATGGGTTCAAGACCAGCCTGGGCAAATTGGAGAGACCTCATCTCTACAATAAATCCAGAAAAAAATGATTGCCTGAGCCCAGCATGTCGAGGCTGCAGTGGCTGTGAGTGTGCCACTGCACTCTAGCCTGGGCGACAGAGGAAGACTCTGATTCAAAAAAAAAAAAAAAAAGTAGTTATTCAGATGATCCAGAAAATGCATATCTTATGTACTCCATCAACATTAAATTATTCTAGAGAATTTTCAGACTCTGAAATTATATCTACTTCTTGTTTGATGATATAATTTGATAAGTGTTGGCTAATGCATTAAATATCTCAGGTACATCTGCATTCAAAGAAGAAACTTTTTCAAATGAAAAAGAAAAAAGACTTTGACTCAAAGCAATTAGTTTCAAAGGGTGAATAACAGCCAGATGGTGAGGAAAATATTTGAGGCCTATAAGGTTTTCCCAGGGCTTCCTGAATTCCATCCTGCCGACAGCCGTTGACTGTGTTGTCTCAAAAGACATTCTCGGAGAATAAGCACCTCCATATGTAAGAGCTCTTATCATAAGAGGCAAAATTTCTGAAGCAAAATATAATGCCCTATTATTAATACCTCACTAAACCTTAATTGGATATAATTTACAGGAATGTAATTTTTCACGCATCTCTGTTCAAAGGCATAAATTCTATTATCTTTTGAGAAGGAATCTGGTGTCTATGGCTTTGAGATGTACATAGGGATTTCAGGAACGCATTCTCTGTCACCCATCTAACCTAAAATTCATTTACAAATGAAAGAAATAAGATTGTCACCTGAAATTTTAGCTAAAGAAATCAATTCAGAATGAATTGAAACATATGTGTAAAGAAGTCACATTAAGTTATAGAAATTCTCCCTAGAATGAGCAAGATTTGAGTAATGAAACAATCAGAAGGAGGATTGTCAGGAACCAAAGAACTTATGAGATGAGGTAAAAAATAAATAAATAAATTTTAAAAACCAACAGTGCCCACCAAGAGTGTTCAATGCCCAAGGACTTGACTTTGTCAGTATATCATGTGTGTATGCTATTTAACAGATGACCTCAACACTCATAGAATTACTAATTCTTTCTGTTTCAATCTCAATATTCACCAAAAACTTTGTGATTACAATATGGCATCTTAAGACACTTATCTACAAAGAAAGCTGTTATTGGACACAGATTGTGGTGCATTTACTACTTATCATAATAAAATCAATGGATATTCTAGTTTGATATATCAGTGTCTACAAATTTAGTTATTAGGAGTCCAGTATGAGAATGAGAGTCACTCTCATCCTACCACAAAACACAGGGTTCTGAACCTACAATGCTGAGAGATCAAGGAGTACAGTGAATTTATAAAGGCGGAAGCACCCTAAAGTCTTCTCTAGACAACCAGCTGACCTGTTCTGGTGACGTTCTGATCCTGACACACTTCCTTAAAATTCTGATTTTTACAGGATAAAGATGAGAGAATGAATACAAAAAGAGAATAAAGTTCAAGTAGTCTGAAGCTAGGTGTAACATCCATATTATGAGGAGTAGGGAGGGAGGAATAGGAGTAGGAAGAGCCTAAGGCAAGGCTTGATGAAGTGGCGAGAAAACAGATTTTTATTGACTGTATTTATGCTCAATTACTCTGAGTCTGATCACTTAGTCATATAATAAGAATAATAATGCCTAAGTTATGGGTTTTTATGGAGTTTTTTGGGGAGTAGCTGTGGGAGGGGATTAAGTGAAATAGTAGATGTTAACCACACAGCCTGATATAAGGGCTTAATACATAATTTATTTTCCCCTTATTATGATTTTATTCATGTGTATTCATATTAAAGAACCCTGTCCCAGTCCAATAGAGAATTTGAAAACAGGCAGCACTAGACTTGGTATTTTACATTTCCTGCTAAAGTGCCTATCTTTCTTGTGATATTGCTCTTTCGCCGTGAATGGAGAAAAACAAAATGGACACAGCAATTTGTTCTCAGATGTTGTTACTTCCTATTATTATTAATGAGTATTTCGTAGAATCTAAGGACCTTTGAAATCTTTTTGTCCAACTGTCACTCAGCGTGATCATTAGGCTTAATTCAGTGATAGTATAATTGGTTCACTATTTTGCAAGTCGTAAAATATTCAGCTGGGCAAGAGCACTGTTTAACTCAGGGAATGAATGGTTACTATGGAAAGCCAAGCATTTAAGAAAGGACATAATAACCTATAAGTCCTACTTTCAATGTAAACTCCAAGGACACCATTTACTCAGTTTTCACATATGTTCCCAGGAATATAAACATTGCTACAGGTACTAAAGGACTTTTCCTTTGTGCTAATCTTTGGTTTCATCAGCCTTTTCCTGCAAAAATGAAGTATACTTTAACTCTGTATCACTTAATTTTGTAATTTTTGCTGTGTTTATGATAGATCATTTTATTGATATTACATCTTGTTTCCATTACATTGTATCAATTTCACATATAAGGTAAGTGGCATAATAGGTCACAATTTATCAAGAAAGAGAGAAAGAGATCAAATAAAAGTGGTAAGTATGTTATGGCTCTACTGTATAGAACACAAGTAACTTGAGGAAATTCAGTTTCAAAGTTATAATTTAATTTAAGTCACAGTCTAGTGACTCTAGACAGAGGAAATTTAAAGAACAGGTTGAGGCAATAGTGAATATAAATTCAAAAGAGAAATGGTTCTTGAAGTTTCTACAAAGAACCATGTGTCAAGTCTTAAGGAAATTTCTATATTAAGGGCCCAGTTATGAAATCATGTCGTGTCTTCACAAAGCAAGGTGAACTTTCCCTTATGTGGCATAATTGAAGAACAAGATACTTTATTTTATAGTAATGATTAGCATCAGTGCCTACTATGTCCCCAGCACTTTTCTAAACTCTTACTGTGACACTAAGTCCAATGAAACAGATACAATTGTTAGCCCCATTTTATTATTGTAGATATAAAAGCACAGAATGTTAAGTGTCATGCCCAAGTATATTCAGCTTGGAAATGGCAAAGCTTGGAAATGCAAGAAATTTGTCTGTAGAGTTGAATTCTTAGCCAAGTTATTATATTGTTTTCCTTTTAAATATAAATATTATATTGCTTTCCTTTTAAATATAAGCATTCCTGCTATCACACCGTCAATATATATGTATGTGTATGTATGTATGTTTCTGGGGGGAACACATGCCTTCTGTAAAAATCACATGGCAAAACTAACATTGGTTATGTGGAAAAAACAAAGTTGGAGCAGAGCACTCAAACCCTATTGTATCCAGAGAACTAACAAAAACAATAGCAATCCTAAAAAAAATACACAAATATGTTTAAAATATGTTTGGCATTGGCATTTAGTATCACAGTTAGCTCTTTTCAAGTTAAATCCTGGGGCTTATACATTTTCCTGAAATGTACTTCCTGAAGGGAATTTTCTTTTAATAAAGATATGTTCATCAGTGTCAACAATTTTATATAGAATGTAACCTGATTTGTTAATTTATTGTTTTCATAAGGAAAAAAAAGTCAGAATCATCAGGTACACTTGCATTTCACTGTAATTTTACATAGTGGAGTGCAGGCATGGCTTGCACTAAAAGAGATACTTTTATAGAGTTTCAAATATTTTCATAAAGACTGTACACATTGCTAAGTTTTTTCCTAATTGTGAGAAAGCTAACTCTAACCACTTGAAAAATTAACAGTCGGAAAAATCATGTATGCTTCGATATCTCTTTCACATTATATCAATATCACTACCTGCTTTAGTCCATTCCTGCTGCTATATTAAATAACTAATACTGGGTACTTTATAAATAATAGAAATTTATTTCTCACAGTTCTGGAGGCCTGAAAATTCAAGATCAAGGCATCAGCAGATTCAGTGTCTGGTGAGAGCTGCTCTCTGCTTCCAAAATGGTACCTTCTTGCTGCATCCTTATGGGAGAAGTGCAAAAGGAATGAGACAAATGTGTCTTCACATGGCAGAAGAGATGGAAGGACCACACAGATCTCTGGAGTCTCTTCTATAAGGGCATTAATCCCGTTTATTCATCAAGGGCAGACCCCTCATGACCTAACCACTTCCCAAAAGCCCCACTTCTTAATTTCATCCCTTTGGTGATTAAGTTTCAACATGAATTTTAGAGAGACACATACATCCACACCATAGCACTCTACTCTTCTTTATCAATTACCCAAGAAGCAACCAGTGTCAAAAAATACAGATCAGAGAAGAACAAACATGATTGTAACTAGTTGTAATTAGTAATATTATTATTCATGCAAAACTGGTCAAAGTACTAGAGTTTAGTCACATTTACCCCCAGTTAAAACTATACTGAACAAGCTGTCCTTTATTTTGTTTTAGCAGATCTTTTTCAAAAATCTACCACATAAAAGGTAGATGATGGACAAAGAACTGGCAAAAAAAAGTGGGGCACAAGGTGGACCACACCCTCCCATCATGAAGACCAGAATCTCTCTTAGCTTTTTCAGAAGAAGTAGAAAACTCCTCCTGTGACTCCAGGGTACCACAAAGTTACCAGAGATACATGAATTTTGGATTGTTGTACTAACTAATGAATAATCTAACTTTTTATATTCTGGGTTTTGCTCCTTGTCAATGGAAATCCTCCTACTACACACATCTACCCATATCTAAAAACACAGAAAACAGATGAGCTTGATCCAAATATGCATTCCTTAACCCACTGATTTTTTTTAAATAATACTGGTGAAACACCTCATCCATCTGACATATTAGGTAAACTTGTTATTCTGAGTGATTTAATTGTCATCAAAATTGAAATACATCCCAAACTTGGAAATTTTATTTTAAACATAAAAAAATTCTCCTTAGCATCTAATATTCTAATGCGCCTGCTCCGATTTCTTAAATCGAATGCAGATCCTAAAATGTAAACTTATTGGGATCAAACTGAGAAATCTAAGCCTCCCGATGTCATTCCCAATCTTCTTACCACCACCCCTCCCAACAAGCTGATTTCAGACACAGAGTATGCTCATTATAATAGTATATGGCACAATTTTCACTTGGGATAGTGTGTTTACCACCTGAGCCAGTTCGGGTACTCTAAGACATTGACATTACACATGATCAAGATGGCATAAGACATGCTCAAGAGAACCAATGGATCAATCACTCATGAAGTTCAGAAAAAGAGAGAGCAGCAATGGGTGGGAAGAGCCTTCAGGTAATGATGTAAAGCTGACACTTGTGAAATGAGAGATGGAAGGAGGAATTGAGTAAGAATAGCCTCATACCACAGCACAGTACCGAGAAAATCTCAGCCAGACCAGAGGGAGTTCCTGCCTATTAGAAGAGTGCTGCATTTGAGAGGGATAACCCAACTCTTAGTATCATGGCTATGCTCCGTCATTGGCTAGTAGCAACTTAGGGGAATCACGGTCTCAGCATGCAGGCACTCAATCAACTACGAGGTCTGACGATTAGGTTCGCAAATTAATCTTAGAAAAGTGCTACATACCTCATTGCTGAATATCACTATGGTCACCTTTGAAGTACTCCCCTTGGGAAGTTATACACCAATGTCAGTGCCTAGTCCACCACCAAAGCAATTTTGGAACTCTTTTTCTGGAATGGCCATCAGAACGGTCGTCAACCCTTGATGTCCTAAGTGTCATCAAATTTCTTCCTTTCAAAGTTTCCTTTATCTTCGGAAAAAGAAAAAAGTCATTGGGGGTCATATCAAGTGAGTAGGGAAGGTGTTCCAAACAGTAATCTGTACAGTGTTGCCAACATAAACGCAAGTGGCAAGTTCACAAACTTCATTTTTCAGGCCTCAACAAATAATGACAACAGCTCTGATGGCCATTCTAGAAAAAGAGCTCCAAAATTGCTTTGATGGGTGACTAGGCCCTGGCATCAGTGCATAGCTTCCCAAGGGGAGTAGTACATCAAAGGTGACCATAGTGATTTTCAGCAATGAGTTATGTAGCACCTTTTCTAGGATGGCTTGCGAACCTAATTGTCGGACCTCATATACTCCCCAGAGCAGGCCCTTTTCAGCAGTGACCCTCTATGACCTCTATACCATCTAAAATTTTGCAAGAATTGGTTGTTCTTTCCTAGGAATTAATGAGAATAAATGATAGGAGGAGTGAGATAGCTTTCACTTGGAGAACTGTGCCTAACCACACTTTTGGAAGATATCAGGGACTAGCATTTTTTTTTTTTTTTTTGAGTTGGAGTCTCACTCTGTCGCCCAGACTGGAGTGCAGGTGCCGCTCCCGGCCACCGCAGCCTCGACCTGCTGGGTTCCGGCAACCCTTCCCCCTCAGCCTTCCAAGTAGCTGGAATTACAGGCATGTGCTACCATGTCCAGCTGTTTTTTTTTATTTATTGTAGAGATGGGGTGGACTAGCATTTTGATGAAGCTTCAGGAACTCTATCTATTGACAGGGGCACTGTAGTCAGTTCTCCTATGTTTCCAAAAGCAAGGCAAGCCGCCCTGTGAAGCAATCAGGTGACATCACTGCTAACTTCTACCCTCTCTTGTTGGAAGTTGTCACTGTTTCAGAATCTCAACTACCACATACAACTCATGCATCAATCATAACAAATACATTTATTTTCATCAATTTCAATCTTATATTATTTATAAAAAATAAATAAAAATAAAAATTGCACATTACAGACATGAAGAAAGTGAAGAGAGAGCTGCTGAGATTCACCTTAAAGAACACTGATATTAATTGATGGAGAAGGAAGGTGACATCAGCAAGATGGCAGAATTGGAGGTTTCTACCATCATTTTCCCACAGAAGCATCAATTCTGACAACAAATTATGGACATGAGTATTTGTACAACTCAATAAGAAAAAGCAAATAACCCAATTTTAAAATTGTCAAGAATCTGAGTAGGCATTTTTCCAAAGAAGACATACAAATGTCCAACATATATATTAAAAAGATACTCAACATTATTAATCATAAAAATGCAAACCAAAAGTATAACAAAATATCACATGACACCTGTTAGGATGTCTATTATCAAAAATACAAAAGATAGCAAGTATTGGCAAGGAGTAAGAGAAAAGAGAATCATTGTACACCGTTGGAGAGAATGTAAATTGTTAAAAACCTTTGTGGAAAAACAGTAGGGTGGTTCCTCAAAAAATTAAAAATGGAGCCACCATATGATTCAGCAGTATCACTTCTGGATATACAACCAAATGAAATAAAATAACTGTCTCAAAGAAATATTTGCATTCCTATGTTCATTGCAGCATTGGTCACAATAGTCAAGATATAAAACAATCTAAGTTTCCATAAAATAGATGAGCAGATAAAGAATATATAATATATACACAATGGAACATTATTCATCCATAAAAAAGAAGAAAATTCTGCTATTTACAGCAACATGGATCAATTTGGAGGACATTATACTAGGTAAAGTAATCCTAACACAGAAAGACAAATACTGAATAATCTCACTTATATGTGCAATTTTTTATTTTTATTTATTTTTTATTGTTATTTTAATCATGGGTACAGTTCAGGGTTAGGTATACAAATGGTCATTGTACAGGTAAAGTTTTGGCCTCATTTTGGTCCCCACTTCACCTGGTTTGTGATCAGGTACTCTTATTGATGAAGTATGCCCCTCCTCTCCCCTGGTAGTTTCTCACTATGGCCAATCCCTTTCTTATAATTATGATAATTGTTCAGGGTCCGCTTATGAGTGAGAACATAAAGTTACAGAAAGTAGTAGGGTGGTTACCTGGAGTTAAGAAAGAAGGAAATGGGGTGAAGTTGGTCATAGGGTACAACTTTTCAGTTGTTTAAGTTCTGGAGGCCTGATGTACAGCATGATGACTATAGTTAATCATAATATACTGTGTACTTGAACTTGGCTAATAAAGTAGATCTTGTGTTCTCCCCACAAAAATAGTTAACTTGCTGAAATGATATCTTAATTAGCTTGATGGTATTAATTCACTTACAATGTAATTGTATATCAAAACATCATATTGTAAACCTTAAACATGTACAATTTTGTCAGTTATTTCTCAATGAGTCTGGGGGAAATGGATAGCAGTCATTTCCCTTCACATTCGTTAATTACACTTACGATGATTTCTAATGCTAGCTCTCTACCTCCACCTCTCTCCCAAATCCTCTACCCTTCTTTCTAACCTCCCATGTGACACTATTGTACATGCTCTGAGACTTCATCCACCATCCGTCTATGGTCAAACTTGTTGCCATCATATGATTTCAAATAATTATTTCACAAATAACCCAGTTTCTCAAGCTAGAAGATTGCTTGAACTTCTAACCTACCATTAACCTTTATAATTATTTAGTTACCAGGATCCTTTGAGGAGTCTTAAGTACCTGAGGAAAAGTCCAACATAATGCCTAGCCCATAGGTAAATACTCAATACATTTCAGTTGATTCTAAAAAAAGGAGATATAAGTATATTAGTAGTACAATATTTACAAAGAAACATTTTTGTAATTCAATTAATCGGAACATTGGCAAGTTACAGAGCTCGTGCCAGATTACTGGAGAACTTTCCTTGACTTCATAGGTTACATCTCAAGTCAAGATTAACTATAAAATAACCTTTGTGCCACTGAAGCAGCATTGACTCTGTTGTACAAAGTCTTGTAAACCTCCCTCTATCCTCTATCACTATAGAGATACCCTTAACACTTTGGAAACATTTATCACTTCTGAGTATATTATACTTCCAAAGTAGTTGTCAGGGAAAGTAAGTTGTAGCAGTGCTCTGAGTGATCCAATTATCAAAGCATGTTGGACATCTAAGAACTGAGTGCCCCTTGAGAGCCAAATAATATAGATTCAGACCTTTATCACATCCTCTGAAAGGCTGTCCCAAATTTTCTTCATATTTTTGGAGAATATGTCTTCTTATGATCATCTCTGATTCCAGCAGCTTGTTCTTGCTGAATCGTGCTGTCCTAAGTGTAGAACTTAGTCCTGTCTTTGATTTACACACACATGAACACAAATTTTAAAAATCAGCAAATATACTGCAATAGCTGACTTCTAAATTGTTCCCCAATCCTCCCAGCCTCTCAAAATCCAGGCTCTGTGTAATCCCTTCCTGTTAAGTGTGAGCTAAACCTAGCGACTAGCTGCTAATATATAGAATATTGAGAAGGTAATGGGAAGCTATTTCTATGATGAGATGCCAAAAGATTGAAGCTTCCATCTCTTCGTCAGATTCTATTGCTTTCTGGACATGTACTTTGGTGAATATGGCTACTGGTGAGACCCACATGGCAAAGAATTGCAGGTGACCTCCATCTAGCATCCGTTGGGGAACTTATGGTCTCAGTCCAACACCTTGCAAACAGATCCTTCACTAATCAAGTCTTCAGCTATGACTCCAGCCTCAGCCAACACCTTGATTGCAGGCTTATGACAGACCCTGAATACCCCAGCTAAGCTATACCTAAATTTCTGAATGACAGAAACTGTGAGATAATCAGTGTAAATTTTTTGAAACTGCTAATATATGTGGTAATTGGTTGTGCAGCAATAGATAACTCATAACATACAAACAGGAATGCAGGTACACATATGTCCTTTATGTTTAGTATACTTTACTGGAGATTCAAAAAAGCTAAGTAGGAGTTTGCATCGTGAGCGTGTAAAAAAAATTGCAAACTGAATGTTATAGATTATACTCAGTCCTTTGGCAGCCTAATATGAGGATTTTGTTTTGCTTTTGGTTGAATTTGGGAGGAGAGATTTCTTTCTTTGTTTCTTTGCTTGTATTCATCTAACTGACAGCTATTCTTTTACTCTCTTCATTTCACTCACTTAACTTTTCACTCTCAGGTTTCATTTCAGCTCTTTCCAACTCCTACTCATAGTTTATCTCCAGGCTCTTTTTCCTTTAACATACAAATGAATTAGAAGCTCTTCTACAAAAGGGCATTCCAGAAATAGAATGCATCTTTCTTATTGTTCATTTATTTATTCAGCAGTTGGCCATTAAATCCAAAGCAGTATTCTTGGCACTGGGTTTACAGTGGCAAATTAAAAAGACCTGGTCCATGTGCTCCTGTATCTTATGGTCCAGGACAAACATTAAACAGACAAATGAATATATAAATGAATAATTACAAATAATGAAGGTACTTAGAAGATAAGCATACACCGTGCTGGAGATAAAAGGCACAGACCTGCTGAGATACTTTTTTCATTGATCCCATATGAGATTTTTATTTTCAGATAACATTTAGTTTTAGATTTGAAGAATGAGGCATGAAAGAGTCACACCATGAATAGATGCTCTCCAGGGTAAAAATTGTATATAGAGTTTCCACAGAAGGACTGAGAATAGGGTATTCTAAGAACCAAAGCATAGACAACTGACTGGAGCAATAGTGAGAAAAAGAAAGTGGCTCAAAAAAAAAAGCTGGAGAAGAAAGCAGAAGACAACATAGCCAGGATCCTATAACTCAAGGTGAAGATATTACATATGGTTATATATACAATGAGAAGCCATTGCAGAGCTTGAGTAAGAAAAAGAAAGAGAAGATTTGACTTACCATTTCTGAAAAGGGGTGGAGAATGAATGGAGAAAAAAAGATCACACAAGTAAAAGTATTTACTACCACTGAACTGTATACTTAAAAATGGTAAAGATGTTAAATTATATGTGTCTCTTGCCTCAATCAAAATTAATTAATTAATTTTAAAGACTTGGTTTACCTTTTTGAAGAATTGCTGTGGCTTCTGTGTAAAAAAAATGGGTTAGAAGGGATATAAAAAGGAAGCATGCAAACAGTTAAGGAACCTCTAAAATAAACAATAGAGAGAATCTGGTGTAATAGATAAGAGAGTGGAAATGGAACTGGGAGAAGACAGACAGATCCAAAGATACTGGTAGAATCAACAGGTTTGGTGAGGGAGAAAAGAATCAAAGATAACTGCCAAACTTCTAAATAATCCAGAAGGCAGTTGTGATCATATAGAGCATGTTCTTTTGCTTTGTTACCTGGAGACATGGAACTCTTTTTTAAAAAGGAACAAAGTTCCCAGTGGCACCCTATATTGCTATTTGGTCTTTTTTTTTTTTTCCAAACACTTTTCATTAAAATATTTGGTTTCAAATTGCATCAGGTCCTATGCTGGAAAATAATTGCTGTTCTTTGTTCCTATTTTACATAAATAGATGGCCAAATAAATTGGCTTCAATTATTTACATTATATCTTGTTGTTTCTTCATGTGCATTGAAGCAATAAGACATAATTTGTCAAGAAAAGAAAAACACAAAAAGGGTCAAGTATCACAGATGTTCCAAAAAGATCTTTTGCCCAGCACATCACATAGCTGTTCCTTGGCACTCTTTATGTAATAAACATTTGGCTAACATCAACGCTGAATCTTCAGAAATTTCAGGCCAGATAAGTTTGGTGCTCCCCAGTTATAGAAGGAGAGAGGTAAAGAGGTTAAACGACATATTTCCAAACAGAAAAAACAATTGCCCTTAAAACTAGGCGAAGCCCTCAGAGTATCTTAACCTTAATTATATGTTCATTATTGTCAGAAGAAATTAAATATCTTTAATTGATGCCTGTGAGTGGCTGAAAGTCAGGGAGAGATTTTTGAGAGAGTAAAATAGAAGGATACTGTAGGGCAGCAGTCCCCAGCATTTTTGGCATCAGAGACCAGTCTTGTGAAGGACAATTTTTCTAAGGTTGGGTAGGGGGAAATTGAGCAGTCAAACCTCACCGCTAATGTGTATTTGCGTCTCTCCCCAGTGCTAGCATCACCACCTCAGCTCTGCCTCGAATCATCAGACATTAGATTCTCATAAGGAGCAGGTAACTTAGAGCCCTCTCCTGTGCCGTTCAGTGTGGTTCACATGCTCCTATGAGAATCTAATGCTACTGCTGATCTGATAGAAGGCGGAGCTCGGGCAGTAATGAAAGTGACGTGACGTGACGGGGACCATCTGAAATACAGATGAAGCTTTGTTTTCTCATCCGCTCCTCATCTCCTTCTGGGTGGTCTGGCTTCTAACAGGTCCAGGGATTGAGGTCCCCTGCTATAGGGGTAGACATCTCTGTTTTGTGGTAAATACACCAGGTTCGTGTTGTGCATCCTTGTTTCTTATGAATCAAATGTAAGATCTTGCAGGTAAAAGTAGAGAACTGTATCGCTTGACGAAACAACTGATGATCTGTTTATTAAACAAGAAGTAAAGGAAAAACCTTTTTTTTTGACAGAGCAGTATTAACTTTGAATGCTTTGAAAGAAAAGCGATGAAGCAATTTAGTTGCTGCAATGAGAAAACTGGAGGATAAAGGAACATGTAAAAGAGTAAGCGGAAAATCTAACATCAGGATTCATTCACAATGAAATACAATGAAAAGTCTGCTTTTTTGCCTTATGCGTCCTGAGTGCATTGTTATTCTAACTTCAGTGTGTAGCAGAATTACCTGAAAATGCTTATAAAATATGTTTAATCCACTGTGTTACACCCAGAGACTCTGTTCTGGCAGGTCAGGTCTGAGTCAGAATTTAAGAAGCGTGGCTTAACAGATTTCAGTGCAGGCAAAAGTATGAGGTTGATGCTCATCATAATGCCGGGCACACAGCTCAAGAACTGCAGTTGCCTGCCTAGGTGAATGCTCTTCTTCCTTCCGCCGGTCACATCCTCCTGAGTGGACGGGTTCTAAGCATCACGTGTAATCACTTAAACAGTCATCCATGTTACCTCCGTTGTGAATTTCCTGAGATTCCCCCAAGCTAAATGAGCTCCTTAGTGCTTCTAAAGCTCTGTTTAATACTTTTATTATAGCATTTATTAAATTATACTATAATTATCTTTTTATGTGACTCATTCCTTTATCAAAACATGAACAACTTAAATATGGTGGGCTCATTTTTATATCTCTAGCATCCAGCACACTTCTTGGCACAAAGCAGGCATTGGATTTTTTTTTTTTCATGCAAAAATAAAAGTGTAAAAACCAGTGAAATTAAAGCATGACAGGTGTTGGTAAGTACCTCATATCGCATGGGCACCTAAAAAATTAGCAACCACAGGTGACCCTTGAACGGAGGGGGGTGGGAGGTTTGGGTTGTCAACTTCCCTGCACAGTCAAAAATTCATGCATTACTTTTGACTCTTTAAAAACTTTATTAATAGCCTACTATTTACTGGAAGCCAGTAATCAGTCGATTAACACATATTTTGTATGTTATATGTATTATATACTGTAGTTTTGTGATAAAGTAAACTATAGAAAAGAAAATTCTATTAAGAATAGCACAAGGAGCCGGGCTCGGTGGCTCAGTCTGTAATCCCGCGCCTTTGAGAGGCTGAGGTGAGTGGATTGTCTGAGCCCGCGGGTTCGAGACCCGCCTGGGCAGCGAGACCTCATCTCTACAATAAATCAAAAAATCAGCCGGGTGTGGCAGCGCACGCCTGTAATTCCGGCTACTCAGAAGGCTGAGGCGGAAGGATCGCCGGAGCCCAGCAGGTCGAGGCTGCTGTGGCCGGGAACGGTCACTGCACTCCAGTCTGGGCGACAGAGTGAGACTCCAACTCAAAAAAAAAAAAAAAAAAGAATAGCACAAAGAAGAGAAATTATATTTATTACTTATTCGTGAAGTGAATCTTCATAAGGTTCTTCATCCTCGTTGTTTCCATATTAAGTAAACTGAAGCGGAGGAAGAGGAAGGATTGGTCTTGCTATCTCAGAGGTGGCAGAGGTATAAGACGCAAAGAAGGTCAAGGCAAGAGAGGCAGGCACACTGGGTGTAACTTTTATTGGAAACAATCCACATATAAGTGGACCCACCCAGTTCAAACCCATGTTCTTCAAGGGCCAACTGTATATGTTGCAGTGAGGTGAAAGTGTATCTTATCTTGCTCAGGCTGCCATAAATAAAACACCATCAACTGAATGTTTAAACAACAGAAATGCATGTCTCACAGTTCTGAGGCTTGTCTGAGATGAAGGTGCCTGCAAGGTAGACTTCATTCTGAGGACTCTGCTCTTGGCTTGTAGGCCACCCCAATATTGCTCACACAATATTGTGTGATCTTGGGGAGAGATAGAGAACAAGATCTCCGATATCTTCTTATAAAGGCACTAGTCCCAACATGAGGGCCCACCTTCACGACTCACATAATCCTAACTACCTCTCCAAAGCTCTGTCTCTGAATATGATCACACTGGGAATTAAGCCTTCAACAAATAAATCTGGGGAAAACATGTTCGGTTCATAATAAAAGTTAATAAACCAGTAGCCTGAATATTGTCCTCTGGTTTGAGCTTTTTCCTTTAATATTAAGCCACATGGAGCCCCAGATTTTGCATCTATAAAATGAGAAGTTACTTTCCCTATCACAGTTATTGTTGAGGAAAAATGCCGAAAGTGCTCTGAAAATGGTAAAGTATTATATACAGTGGGGTTAATATAAGGTTCTCTTTAATTCAGAGACTGCTGCAGTCTGTAAGAAATTCCTAAATTGCTAACAGTGCCACACAGAAACTCAGCAGGTTTGCCAACTGGTAAAGCTTGCATTTTCTCTCTTTGACTGCTCAGAAATTTTTCCCACAATGTAATTTTTATTAATGTATTTGAATAATTTGGTAAACATAATTTAATCTGTATAATAATTGTCATTAGCTTTGTTTGTAGGCAAACTCTTTAATGAGAATGTAGAGGGAAATTTCGTGCATTGCATTAGCTTTTATTTGTATTTTTTGGCAGTCATAACACACAGTTGGCTTCTTATGATAATGCTAATACTTAGCTAAAACCCTGTCCACCACCCCAATGGCATGACAGGGGCCAATTATACCTTTTCTTTTTTTTTTAGAAGGATATTTATACTGTAATGTCATCCTCAGCTTATACAACATAAGGGATAACAAAAAGGATATATATCCCTGAAGGGTGGCAGGAAGGAGAAAGAGAAAGGACTGATTTGGAGATAGATGAGTTCCTGGTTTCTCTACCTGTTGCCCAGCTAAGCAACTTGTCACCTTGGCAAACACTGAGGAAGAAAAGGGAGAGATTTCACTTCATTGCATTGCAATGAAGTAAACCATGGCTGTGGTCATCTTTGGATGTCTTGGTGGAATGAAGGGGGCAAAGAAGAAAATGAGGTAAACTTGAAGTACTGACAAAAGTGAGCACGGCAAGAAAATTGCAGTGATGTATAACTGATGAGATTTGGCTAGCCTCTTTTTTTTCTATTGCTTTCTTTTTTTTTTTTTTTTGAGTTGGAGTCTCACTCTGTCGCCCACCCAGACTGGAGTGCAGTGGCCACTCCCAGCCACCGCAGCCTCGACCTGCTGGGCTCCGGTGATCCTTCCACCTCAGCCTTCCAAGTAGCTGGAACTACAGGCACGCACCACCACGCTCGGCTAATTTTTTGATTTATTGTAGATATGAGGTTTCGCCAAGTTTCCCAGGTGGTCTCGAACCCACAGGCTCAGGCAATCCACTCACCTCAGCCTCCCAAAAGCACGGGATTACAGGTTGAGCCACCGAGCCCGGCTCTATTGCTTTCTTATATGACTTCTTTTTGCCTTCTTGCAAGCTTGTCTTCTCTTCCTTCGACTACTCTCTGTTATAAGTTGTGCATAAAGAAGGGGAAATGATGCTTCGGGAGAATTTCCACAGAAGTATCTTCAATTTTATCATCTTATCACATAGTACACTCAGTCTTCCTAGCCCTGAAATTATTCATTTAGATGTCACATTTTTATCTCAGAGTGAGACAGAGAAAGTCAGAACAAGGAACACTCTTGCATTTACAGAATAAAAACAGTTATGACCACTCTGACCTGTGATACTTTTAAGGCTAGTCACCTAAAAGTATCACGAGCAGATGGAAACAACTTCTCTCTAAAGTCTTCTTGCTGACTACTGGAGTTGCTATTTTTATTTTTATGCAAAATTATTTCATGCTCCATATTTTTGCCTGGTCTCACGCAAACAAAATGGCAAAAAGAGGAACAAGAAAGAAATGGAGCAAAATCTTTTTCAAAGCAAAATCACAGTTAAAATTTTAAGGCAAAAGGTATAATTACAGGTTCAGATCTTTTTATTATTTTCATAACTTTCACATCTACATGAAGCACTGGAAAAGCAAGGTGTCCTTATTTGAGAAAATCGATTCCAAATTTAACCTACCTTTGCTTGTTATTCTACACTAAACATTTTAAAGAATAATTTAAAAACTAGAAAGCAGACAGCACTATTATCATTAGAACTACTGCTTCATAAAAATAATTTCAGGTTGTAAGATTGTGTCTAAGTCTATTTCCTTCTTTTCTTCTTTCTTTAGAATAACTTTTCATATCTACCTTTTTTTTTTTTGGTCCAGAATGATTAGGAACCACAATTAATCACTGGAATACTCCAAAATTTCCTTTGTAATTCTTTTTTTTCCTATCTTCATCTTGACTTATTTTTCTTATCTCTAAAGCCCCTGATCTCAGAGACAAATACTCTTTGAATCAGTTGTTACCCTGTTGAATCCTATAGTCTTAGGAATATCGAAACATAGAAAACTGCAGCTAGGCTTCTAGAGTTTAAAGCAGGTATACAGTGAAAATGCAAGCAAAGAAACAAAGACAAGCAGAGTTTCAATTTCCATGCAAATCTTTGACTAGTAAGAAGTTTCTCTTACCTCTGTGTTGCATCAAGCTGACTCATGAAAGTTTCATGGGGAGCACCCTGACAAGACTTCATGAGGCTGCTTACCAACTACCATTTACCTGGGTGGTATATTAGAGTCCTGTAAGCTGCTAATACACTGACCCCCACCTGCACTATCAGCTAAAGTGAGGAAGCTCATGTTTTTACTATATTGTTTATTTTCTATTACTTTCTTCATTCTTTGAATCACACAGTCAACAAAAATATGAGTATTAATTATATGCCACATATGTATTTATATTCTTTAAAATAAATAGTAATAGTCTACATTTCAAGAAATTCACAGTCTAGTGGGAAAGAAAGGTGTAAATTGAAGTATCCAGTTCAGAAAAGATGTCATGGAAGCACCTTTAGAAATTCAACAGAGTGCCTTTTAAGAGCATGGATAAAAATTGTAGTAATTGAGAAAAACAAAAATGAAATCAATAATCATTACCAACGTCTTATATGGACCCAAGTTTATGTGTCTTTTGCAGTCATATGACAAGTAAATGCCTTCATTTATTGAAACCCTACTCTTGAGGGTGTTAGTAAATTTCTTTAAAATCTAACTTTTGTCCCCATAGCTATGGGGGAAATAAATAAATAATATTTTAGAAGTATATTGATTTAATTATAAAGAAAGGAAAGGAAGAGTAAATAAATCGATTTTTAAAAAATTTTTAAATCTAGCTTTAGGCTGTTTGGGAATATCACCTACTTTCTCTAATATAAATACTCCTGCATCTTGAACTAACTTTCTAATATCTCTTTAAGTAGACCAGATGCATTCATTTTGTGATCCATTTAATGAATATTTCTAGAGTACTGATGATATGGCAGATTCTGTGGGGGAAAGTATTAAGAATAAAAAAGTGAGCAAGAGTGACTAAAAGAAAGCATGCAGGATGAGATGGGGATGCCATCCTGCCTGAAGAATGGACACAGAACCCTGCATCTCATTCCAGGAAGCAGAGATTGTGAACGAATAAGAGTTAGTTTTCAAGGGATGCAAGGACCAGATGATGAAGCTTGTTGCCTGCCAGATTATAAGAGACCAAGACAGCAGACAGGTGAGCTGGAGAACACAGGGAATAATCTCCGGCAAAGAGCATGGGGGGAAAAGGATCTAAACAAAATATATAGGAATGCAGAGAAGCTAGCAGATTTGAGAAATGTTAAGGGCATAGAAAAGGTACATTGTGAGGGATGATTTGATCCAGTGTCAGGAAGCAAGAAGGGAAAATGAAGGGAAGCACTTGAGTTTCAGGCCTCAACACCAAGGTGAATGATCACAGCACCATTTTTTTTAACACAGGGGCCAGAATTGACACTGTTTAGGGAAGGAACAGAAGAGGGTTAAGATTTCAGTCTGGGTCAAGTTGGGTTTGAAGGCATCTGTATGACACCATACAGACACAATCTCTAGAAAACTTGAGTTCAACAATGCATAAAGTTGAATAAATGAAGTCAGAGTTTTAGGTTAGAAAGAGAATGCAGAGCAGAATTCCTCAAATACTATCTGAACTTTACATTTTTCAACTATTCAAAATTACATTTACCACAGAGTTGTACTAGTTTACACTCCCACAGTGTAGAAGTGGTTTTTTTTCCCCCACACCCTCTCCAGTATCTGCTGTTTTTTGAGTTAGTGGTGATGACCATCCTGGCTGGAGTTAGGTGGTAACTTGCTATGGTTTTAATTTGCATTTCTTTGATGATTTGTCAGGCTGAGCATTTTTCATGTCTGTTGGTTGCTGTGTGTCTTCTTCTGAGAAGTGTCTACTCATATCTTTTGCCCATTTTTTAATAGGGTTCTTTGGTTTTTTCCTTTCAGCACATTTAAGTTCCTTGTAGATGCTGGATATTAGGCCTCTGTCAGATATGCAGTTGGCAAATATTTTTCTCATTCTGTGGGCTGTCTCCTCACACTCTTGAAGGTTTCTTTTGCTTTGCAGAAGCTTTTCAGAACAGTGTGGCAATTTCTTAAAGATCTAAAAACCAACCTTCCATATGACCCAGTATCCCCCTTCTGGGAATATACTCAGAGCAACTCAAATCACTCTATAAAAAAGATACCTGCACACGCATGTTTATTGCAGCATTATTCACAATAGCAAAAACATGAAACCATCCATGCTGCCCAACAAAAATGGATGGGATAAAGTAAATGTGATACATTTACATGGTAGAATATTATGCAGCCATAAAGAAAAACAAAATTATGAACTTCACAGCAACCTGGATGGAATTAGAGTCTATAATTCTCAGTGATTTATCACAGAAGCAAAGACCTGAGTACTACATGTACTATCTCATAAGTAGTCCCTGAACATTTACCATAATACCATAAGAAAGGAATTGGCAGTAGTGGGACACTGCTGGTGGGGAGGGTGGGAACATAACATCAATAAGAGTACTAAACTTTACTTGAACGATGACGACTTATGTACCTAATCCTGAATTGTATTCCACATCTTTAAAATAAAAAATGTTTTAAATTACATTTACTGGAAATTTATAAACCATGTTCCATATACAATATTATTCATTTGTATTTATTAATCCAATCCTATGTGCTACATGTTAAATAGGGAGCACTGAACAAGATGTAATTCTGTTAAATCTGTGTTCTCGAGACAAAATACACAAAAATGCTATAGAAAATGACTTTTTGGCATAAAAACTGACAGGAAAGGCCTTCCTCACTTCCGCATGAGATGTAAATGATTTAATGTCTACAGAAACACCTCTAGAACTAGATTGGTTGCGTTTAAATTGCAGCTTCACCACCTGTTGGATAAATTTGGAAAGTTTCTTAACATGCTGTGCTATATTTTTTCTCCCACTCATCTGAAAACCATAGTAATAATAGTTACTCTTTTATAAGTTTGTTATAAAGATTAAAACAAAGCCCTGACCAGGCTCGGTGGCTCAGCCCATAATCCCAGCACATTGGGAGGCCAAGGCAAGTGGATTGCCTGAGCCCACAGGTGCGAGGCCAACCTGGGTAACTTGGCAAGACCTCATCTCTACAATAAATATAATAATTATTATTATTATTATCTGGGCGTAGTAGCATGCGCCTGTTGTTCCAGCTATTTGGAAGGCTGAGGCGGAAGATCGCCGGAGCCCTCAGGTTGAGGCTGGAGTGGCCATACAGGCCATGCATGTGCCACTGCACTCCAACCTGGGCAACAGAGTGAAACTCCAACTCAAAAACAAAAACAAAAACAAAAACAAAAACAAACTCCTTGTAATAATCCCTGGCACACAGTAAGTACAGTTAAAGTGTCTACTATTTTTTTATCTGCTTTTTACTTATGTGGTAAGATTGAGAAGGGATGTGGTTACATTAGCAAAAATCAAAAGATACGCAAAATTAAGATAAGATTATCAATAATTATGTGCTTAAATATCCTGACATCTTATATGGCTAACATCAAGGTCCCTTGGTGTATAACTGTGTATTAATTAATAGCCAATAACAGAAAACACTTAAAAAATTCCTGTTAAGTAAATTCAAGAATAAAAGTTTCGGGGAAGCAGATATGATGATCAAAATAGGCACAACATCTTGATCTGATTCAGGAAGAGAGATTAAGGACAGAGTTGTGGAAATGGAAACTAGAAGTTCCAAAAACAAGTTCATTAAAAGAAACAAAGTTCAGGCAAAAAAAAGAACAGACAGATGAGTAGAGAACAGAATGGTGAAGTCTACACACTGGAGAAAGTGTTTGCAGACCAAAAAGCAAACTTAGCCCTAACACATGTCCCATCTATGCCATAGGAGGAGGGGTGAAAAGTGAGAGGAAAATATACAAATGAAGAAAAAACCACATACACCTGGCTAGCTTTGTATAATTGCCTGCCAGCAGGTGCCAAGCTAGTAGACTGTGAATCATAATTGAAGCTGAAAAAATTAACGATAAAATGTTGAGCAAATAAAAGTTAATTTCACTAATATTACACCATGAAGCATGAAGCATTATGAAGACTCTGATAAGAGAACAAAAGAAAAGAATAAATGCCACATTATCATTTGATTCACCCTGGAGTCAGGTTCAACAGATACACCCCAAACATGGAGCCTTTCAACATACCACAGCTCTCAATAAAAATCAGTGTGCTTGTACAGCATGAATCTCTAAAACTTGAGGACCACTATTGAAAAATGTGGACACATCTGCTCTAAAAAGAGAGCTGTTTGGAGCCGTGCTGATCCAAAGGCAGATGAACTACATCATTTCAAAGCACTCTAGATTTATTGACTTCTTTCAACACACACTGGAGTTGAGCACTTTTGCTGATTTGGATAGCTCTCATCTTCTGTATTCAGCTTCTTCTTCCTTCTCTCCTGCAAATAGTGATGAAATGTGATTCATTCTATTCTTAAAGGACTTCTTCGATCATGGCACAGGTCCTGAATGTGGGGATGGCATTGGAACTGGAATATGAGTTTGCTATGAACTAACATTGCCTATATTATTCAAAATGACTAGTTCACGGTCATGGATGTGGTGACTCCAATTAACCTGTTCCATAAATACTGTTTAGTGGAGTCAGGACAAAAAGATTAATGCATTTCAATTTGGAAATATTATTTGAAATTGATTGGTCCTGGGAGAGATTAGAAATACTGCAATTGACCATACACACATAGAGTCATGAACCAATTATTAAACTGGCAATATAATAACTGAGAAACTATTCCTATCTTCCATTCTACCATCCATTGAAAATCACCATAGAAACTTAATAGGCTGCATGTATATTGAAAAGAAAGGGGAGTGGAGTAGTAATATCTGGGTGCATATCTTTTATAAAAGATTTATAGGCAATACAATCCCATAACGATTCCAAGATAGAATTGACTTGAAAACGATCTAGATTCTTCTTAGTTATTATGTTTTTAAAGTGCAATGAGTAGGCCCATTGGATATTTGTTTCATAAAGGACACTGAATATTAAAGTGTAAAAATAGAAATTCAGTTTATTACTGTTTTGTCCATACAACCACAGAAAGGTTAGATACAACTGAAAGATCTTCTGTCTGCAGGAATCAATATTTATGGGACCTAACAATTGTCTTAGTGAGACTGGTTTAATGAACTATGTACAATAAATTATATTGACCAAATACTTCAACAGATTTATCACAGACCAAAATCAAGTAAAATTATATTTCTTGGAGTTCAGCGTTAATTTGGAAAATGAATTTTGATCCTTTCATGAAAATTTTGATCCTTTCATGAAATTTCATTTAAAAAGAATAACTCTTCACTTGATCCCAGGAGTTCAAGGTTGCAATAAGCTATGATCATGCCACTACACTCCAATTTGAATGACAAACTCCATCTCTAAGAACACCACCAAGAAAAGAATAGCTCATACTCATCCAAAATTTCTGTTCATGTGATTGCAATGAGTCACATCTCCTATCAGATTATTTTTCATGAGCTCTCTGTGTGTTGTCCTCAAAGGGAATTCCTTCTATGATTTTTCACTAGTCATAAATTATTTTTCATTCGTCATAAATAAGAGAATTAGTCTTATTTGATTTATCTTTGACTTCAAATGCTTAAGATTTTCCTTCACACTCTTAAAATTATTGCAGTATTGAACAGAATTGTTGGGAAGATCATGGAATGTCTGGGTTTGTCAGCCAATTCATGTTTCTTCCAGATAATTCACTTTGCGGTTTACTAACTCAGAAATGAAAAATGTAAAGTCCTGAGCCCACAATCCATGGAGGGTGCTAAAAGTGGAAAAGTGCTTCACAGCACCCCTAACAGGTTGAAAACTTCAAATTTGAAGGTGGAAGATCTTTAAAATTAAGAAACATCCAAATAAATTAAATCAATCTGCACTGTACATTTCCCAATTAAGTGCCATTTCTAACATAATGCAACCACTAATACTAAAAACTGAAAACATTTCAATAAAGCCCAGTTTTTCTATATAAAGTCATAGAAAATAATAGTGAAACGTCAAAGAATAAAAGCACTAATACATGCTGCAACTAATTGTCACAATCTGTTTATAATACTAATAATCTCTAGTTTTCAAGTATGTCTAAAGTTGTCACTCATAACATATTTTGTTCCTCTAATAAACTTATTATATTCATCATATGGGATGCTTTTATGTAAAATCACTTTAAGTCTACTAAATTATCTGTTATCATTGTCTCCAAGCCATTATTAAAGAGGAAATTCATATCTCTGGGTAAAAATAAATCCATCTAAAATATTTCAAATAACATAAAAATGTTAAATGTAAAAATCAAAAGATAAAGAAATATCAATATAACATTTTAAATTACCTTTGTTATGGGTTTAATTGTGTCCCTCAGAAAACATGTTAAAATTGTAATCCAAAGTACCTCAGGATATAAACTTATTTTGAAGTAGACCCTTAATAGAGGTAATCAAATTGGGCCATTGGGTAGACCAAAATCCAGTATGCCTGCTGGTCTTATAAAAAGGGAGAATTTGGACACCAAGGCAGACATGCACAGAGAGATGATGTGAAGGGACACAAAGAAAATTCCATATGAAGATAGGGGATTGGAGTGATGCATTAACAAGCCAAAAAATTCTCGACCTTGCCAGCAAAAAAAGAGGCAAGTAAGCTAAAAAAAGAGGCAAGAAAGGATTCCCCTATAGGTTCCAGAGGGAGCATGACCCTGCTGACACCTTGATTTTAGACTTCTAGACTCTAGAACTATCACACAATTAGTTTCTGGTTTTTTTCTAAGCTACCCAGTTTATGATAGTTTGTTATAGAAACCCTAAAAAAGTCATATGTTTTCTATAAAGCTAGTGTCAGAGCCCAGAAATAAATCCACGCATTTTTAGTCAATTACTTTTTGACAAAGATACAAAGAATTCACAATAGAGAAAGGTTGATAGTTTCATTAATAAATGATGCTGGGAAAACTTGATATTCATGTGCTGAAGACTGGAATCAGACCCTTATCTCACATCAAATTTAAAAAATCAACTCAAAATAGATTAAAGACTTAAAGGCAAACCCCAAATCTGTAAAACTACTAGAAGAAAACATAGAGAAGTGTCATGACATTGATCTGGGCAATGATTCGTTTTGGATAGAGCATAAAAAGTACAGGCAACAAAAGCAAAAACAGACTAATGAAAAAGCTTTTATACATCAAAGGAAGCAATAAACAGAGTGAAAGATTACAACCCACAGATTGGGAGACAGTATTTGCAAGCCATATGTCTTAGTCCATTTTCTGTTACTATAACAGAATACCAGAGACTGGGTAAGTTATACAGAAAATTTAGCTTATGATTTTGGAGGCTGGGACGTTCAAGGGCATGGCATTGACATCTGGAGAGGACCTTCTTACTTCTTTATAACATGGCAGAGGGTGTCACATGATGAGAGGGCAAGAGCAAATGAGGCAGAAAGAGCTCACTTTTATAACCAAGTTATTTCCTCAATAACAACCCAATCTTGTGATAGTGACAATAGTTCATTCATAAGAACAGAATGTTTATTAATCCTTTAATACATTCATGAGGGCAGAAGGATTGAGTTTTCAACATATGCAATTTGGGGGATACATTCAAACCATAGCACCATACATCTAATGAGTGGCTAATATTCAAAATATGTTTGGAGTGCAAACAACTCAATAGCAAGAAAATAAGTAATCTTAATTTAAAATGGGCAAAGAACCTAGTGCACAGACATTTCTCAAAAGAAGAAAAACAAATGGTCAACAGGTAAATGGAGAAATGCTCAATATCACTAATCATCAGGGAAATGCAAATTAAAGCCACACTGAGATAATCACCTCACACCTGGCCCAGGTTCAATGGCCATTATCAAAATGACAAAAGGTAATAGGTGCTAATGAGCATGTAAGAAAATAGAACACTTGCACACTGTTGGTAAGAATGTACCTTAGTATAGCTACTATGAAAAACAGTATAGAGGTTTCTCAAAAAATTAAAAATAGAACTAACATATTATCGAGCAATCCAACTGCAGAGTATATATTCAAAAGAAAGGAAATCAGTATGTCAAAGAGATGTCTGCACTCCCACAATTATTGCATATTCACAATAGCCAAGCTATAGAATCAAAGTTAGGTGTCCATCAACAGATGAATGGGTGAAGAAAATGTGGTATAGGTACACAATTGAATATTATTCAGTCTCCAAAAAAGAAAAAACTCCTGCCATTTATGACTAATGGGTGAATCAGGAAGACATCATGCTATGTTAGGTGAAATGAGGCCGGCACAGATAGACAAATACCACATGGTCTCATTCATATGTATATTCTAAAAAATTTTCACTTATAGAGAAAAAGAGTAGAACGGTGGGGCTGCAGTGGCAGGGAGGGATAAAGATATTTGTCAAAGTATGCACAATTTCAGGTTATCCATAAGGAAGAATAAGATCAAGAAATAAATAAATAAATCTGGTGTCTTAAGACCACTAATTTCCCATAAATTAGTTTTATTTTTCCAGGGAATTAAGTGACACTATTTTCCCATAGCAAATTGGTGAGGTAGAAACGGAAAAAAAGAGGCAGCAATGTCACATCAGCTGGAAATCATACAATATTCACTTCAAAACATATAAATTAATTTTTATTTAAGTACATTAGCAGAACAGTTGAGATGCATGAGTCTTGAAGCAAAGCTATCATATATAAAAGTTCAGACATATCCAAATTATAGAATATTTGCCAAGATATGGTAAAGATTTTAAACATTAAAGTCATCGCAACTGCAAGTTGCCAAAAGAGATTAAAACCAAGTGATACCCCTAAGAGAAATTTTTTTTATCTTTTAGAATTATATTATAAATTATTTTTAAAAATAGAAAGGGCTAATGAAGAGGCAGGTATATAAAATGGCCTGCAGAGGCTAACAAAACTGCCTTATGAACTTTATCACATTTAACAAACCACTACCAATAATTTCATAGAGGAGGGGGAATTGTCCATTCTTTTCTTTCAAAATGAATTTTACATGTTAATATAACTCTCCTCCCACTTCCTTACAATTTTCATGTTTGCAATAATTATAAGGATATTCAAGAAGCCTGCTTGCATGCCAAATGATGAAAACAAAGCTGGTATGGGAACTATCATACAAGGATTTAATTCAAGCTATCACAAGTCAAGGTCACGCTTGATCTCGGCTCCCAGAGGTGCTAACAGGCAACTTTCAATGGATTCAAATTATGGGCCAGATCATTAAACGAGCTGACTGACTCACTCATTCTTGCTATTAATAAAGAACTCATCTTAGAGATTTTCCGCACGGCTGTATGGATAACCTGAATTTATGTGGACCTCAGCAGTTCAAAGCCTGAATTCATTTTCTAGAAACAAGCAGAATCTGAAGTTTATTAGCATGGAAAAGAGTTCTCTTTTCATTAGATTATTCTGAAGTGCTGTCCATTACATAATATGCCATGCATGTGGAACCTTTAGAATAAAAATTGTGATTGCCACTCAATGAGGGAGTATTTCTAAGATGTGACAGATTTTATAACTGTGAAGAAGGAAATATCTGCCTGTCTGGGTATCTTACCCTTTCAAACATGCTCTTTAAATTAAAATTATAGCACATAGAAAACTCCATTACCTGTTTCAGTGGTAGATAATTGTTTCTCCTCTTTGAATATATGCCCTTTTCAGGATAAGTATTCTGGACTATGCAAAGTTGAACAAGTGGTAAATGGGCTTCCTTTGCTTTCTTATTGGCTGTCCCAAGGCAATTATCTATACACTATTATAAATTAGGATACAAAAACCATTGACCTACATTTTAATTGTTTTAAGTAATTTTAGCTTATGTTTTTAATAAATACAAAGAGGATTACATGATTTAAAGTTATTTCTTGCTAAATTTTATTGCAAAGACACTAAGGTAATCAATAGCAATGAAATCAAATCAATTTTATTGAAATAAAATAGCTATTAAATGTTAAAGAAATGGTTAAAGATTGGTCCTTAAAGTTGTTTAAAAATTTAAAATAACTCAAAAGTTTGTGGTCTTTTTAAAATACTTTCATTTACCCATTTTTAATTCATTTATCAAGCAATGACTCTTGGACATATTAACCATATCTCAATGGGAGTGCAAAGATAATCAGACTCCATCCTCAAATAATTCACTGTTTTAATAGTGGAAACAAATATAGAAAGAATAGCTGGTGGTAAAGGTTGGGAAGGACACATGAAAATGTACATTGATGACACCAAAGGGTGGGTTCCAGAATCTCAGTAAAAAGAGGGAAAGAGAAAAACCTTCACAGAAGAAGACACAGTTGACTGGCACCTGGAATGATGAATGGGGTTTCAACAAGTGGATAATTTTATAGAATATTATTGCCAAGATATGATAAGAATTTTAAACCTCACCATAAAATAAGTAGGTAGAGTGGGACACTTCATTCAAAATAAAACACTGTGGCTTAAATGAAACTTCAAAGAGCTTGACATACTTGGGAGCACAGGTTGTAATAGTATATACTGGGAAAAGAGAAAGATTAGCAAAAGGACCGTAGAGGGAGAGATAAATAAGAAGTCATGAAAGCATGAACGCAGAAGAGAATGGGCCTCTCTTTGTCATCAATATAAAGCTATTCAAGGATTTTATCAGGGCCTAATATGATTTTTATTCTCAAAATATAATTCTGGAAGTTTATATAGCCAGTGGACTGATCGTTTCTATATGACTCCTTGTCCAAAAAAAAAACACAAAAATTATGTCAGCAAAGTAAACCCCTAAGACTAAATAAGAATGGCAAAATAAGTGGCAACATTGGACCAGAAATGTAAGAACACAGAAAAACATCAAGAGGCTATCCTTTGAAGGAAGTTGTATTCATTTGCTAGGGCTACCATAACAAAATACTATAGACGGAGTGGCATAAAACAAACGAAGCTTATTTTCTCACAGTTCTAGAGGCTGTAAGTCCAAGATCAAGGTGTCAGCAGGTTTGGTTTCTCCTGAGGACTCTACCCTTAGCTACCAGATGACTGCCTCCTTGCTGTGTCCTCACAGTCTTCTTTAGTTAGTCCAGACTGCTCTAGCAAAACACCATAAACAGGGTGGCTTATAAACAACACAGATTTATTCTTTACAATTCTGGAGAGTGGAAGTACTAGACCAGGTTGCAAACATGATAAGGTTTTAGAGAGAGCCTAAACCTTATTCTGGATTGCAGACTGCCAACATCTTCTATTTTCACATGGTAGAGAGCAGAAAGAGAAAGTAAGTGCTCTCATGGCTCTTATAAGGACATTAATCCCATCTATGAGGGCTCTGATCTTATGAACTCACTAATCTTAATTATATCCCAAAGACCCCACCTTAGTACTATTATATGAGGGCATAGGGGTTCAACAATGTGTTTGGGGGGGAAACACAAACATTCAGCCCATAACATTGCCTTTTCTCTATGTGCATGTCCCTGGTGTGCCTTTTTTAAATCAGGACAACAGTCATATTGTACTAGGGCCCCACCCTTATGACCTCATTTAACCTTAATTACCTCTTTAAAGGCCTTATCTCCAATATAGTCACATTCTTAGGTACTGGAGTTAGAATTTCAACATATAAATTTGGGGACACAACTTAGTCCATAACAATAGAGTACAGCAGGGGCCGCTAAGGGCAAAGTCAATGGGTATAAGAAATAGGGTTTAAGCTTGTCTGGAGGCATATTGTCCCTTTCCTCTCTGCAACTAGTGTGCACAGTATATACAGTTAGCTATTAAGTCACTGCAAATAAACTATTGAAGGATGCAGGTGCGAAGGTCATGGCTAAAGCCATGATACTACAGGTCTGTGACCTCCAAGAAGAACAGGGATGCTCTGATCTCCAAAAGCAAGCTTGAAATGATCAGACAAATAGCAGAATATACATAGTTAATAACTGAGTTAATGCACAAAGGAATTAAGTCAATAAATTCTTCTAGAAGTCTTTGCAAACAGACAAAAAGATGGAATGTATGAAAGACCAATTATGTGTCATGGAAGTTATATTCAGAAGGTTCAATATCTGTCTAAAAGGAGTTTTAGAAAGAACTGGGAAAAAATTACAGGGAGGAAATTGCCAGAGCAAAAAAAATTTTTTTTAATCTCAGAAATGAAGACAAATGGAAGAATTAAGTTTAAGAGGGGCTACTGAGTTCTGAAGAGGATACAAATAAACAGACGCACAACCAGACACATTGTGGTGACATTTTAGAATCCCAAGAACAAGCATTTCTTAAAATCTTCTAGACTCACATTTCTTAAAACCTTCTGGAGAAATAGAAAAAGGACAATCAGATTATATTTAAGGATGCCAGATAAAATACAGGATGCCTAGTTAATATATAGATTTCAAATAAACAATGGATAATGTTTTAGTATTATAAGTTTGCCCAAACTGTATGTTGCACAGGACATACTTATGCTTAAAAAATACTGTATTCAAGTCGGGGTTGGTGGCTCAGCCTGTAATCGCATGCCTTTGGGAAGCTGAGGTGAGTGGATTGCCTGAGCCCATGGGTTTGAGATCTGCCTGGGCAGGCGAGAACTCATCTCTACAACAAATCAAAAAATCAGCTGGGCATGGTAGCGCGCGCCTGTAGTTTCAGCTACTTGGAAGGCTGAGGTGGAAGGATTGCCGGAGCCCAGCAGGTCAAGGCTGCAGTGGCTGGGAGCAGCCACTGCACTCCAGTCTGGGCAACACTGAGACTCCAACTCAAAAAAAAAAAAAAATACTGTATTCATTTTTTTCTCTGAAATTCATATTTGACTGAGTGTCCTATATAAATATTTGCTAATTTTGGCAGCCTTAATTAGATTTCTTATCCACAAGATAACGCAGAGTTTATACTGTCAGCGTTCTAAATATAAAACGTATGTCCAGTCAAATGATTAATTCTACCAAAAATTATTTAAAAATATATGTGCACTTCCTTTTCTGTTGACCTGGAATACTCTCCCCATATCTGTGTTCTTTTATCTCCTTTGGTACTTTCATAATAGATCACCTCCTCAGTGGATCTTCTGACCATCTAGAGTAAAATTACAACACACACTGGTATTTCTTATCTTTTCCTTTTCCAAATTTAAATTTTTTCATATCATTTATCATCAGTGAGCATATTGTATAGTAGAAAATCTAAGCTCCATGAGACACATAGTAAGCACTGGATACATATTCAATTAAATTGTCGAACTAGATCAATAACCTTTAATAAACCTAACCACTAAATAGAGATATAGTGGTAAAGGAGCGTGGTTGGTAAGAAAAAAAAAGGGGGGAGCCCTCTGTGTTTAGTGGTTCAGCCTATAATCCCGGTACTTTGGGAGGCCCAGGCAATTGAATTGCCTGAGTTCATGGGTTTGAGACCAGCCCAGGTAACTTGGCGAGACCTCGGCTCTACAATAAATCAAAACTTTAGCTCAGCGGGGTAGCGCATGCCTGTAGTTTCGACTACTTGGAAGGCTGAGGCAGAAGGATCACAGGAGCCCAACCGGTTGTAGCTACTGAAAATGTGCTATGCTGGAAATTTGTGTTTGGATGCTATATGTAGGTGATAGATAAAAATGTAAATGAGAAAAAATTATGCAATGAGTGTTTGTAAGATTTTTTTTTTTAAGGCTAAGGGTAGAAACCCTAGAAACAACAGTCTTTATCAATTAAGATGGAGAAGATCAAGGACCATCAAGAGTGAGTAATCAGAAGGACAATCAAAGACAGTGGTGTTATGGTAGTCATGAGGGAGAAGTTTTTAGAAGAAAAGAGTATTTAATGCAAAGGTTGCCACAAAATAAAAAAAAGATAAACAGTGATGTTACAGTTGAATTTGAATATTAGGTCATTCGTTTTTAAAATATAATTGAAGAATTGCTTGCAAAAATGGCCCTGATCCTTATTCCTTTCCTTTGCAATATGATTTGTACCTGCTGCCATCAAAAGTGTTTGTTTTCTCATCTTTTGGATTTGGCTGGACTTGTGACTTGTGCTGAAGCAGCAATGTGCCCCTTCCAACTTTTGGCCTCCATTTCCACTCATTTTCTTGGAATTCTGCCTACCAGATCCACAGCTAACTACAGAAACATTCACAAGCCCAGCTGAGACTGAAGAAACACCCAAATGCTCCATAGATTTTGAATAATAATAATGCTTTTTATTTCAAGTCACTGAACTGTGGATTGGTTTGTTACACAACAATAATTAACTAATATAATAAACAGTTAAAGTAGGGATCGTCAACCAATAAAGAATGCACTGGGCTAATGAAATGTATGTTTCAGGAAGTAAAGATAATAACTGTAAAATACTCTTAGATAACTTTTGTGTGAGGGAAAGAAGAAAGCTAAAGTCAAAGGAAGGATTTATGTTTAATTGGTGAGGCTTAATGAGTGTTTATTCACATACTATGAGAAAGGAACTGACGGAGAATAAAATATTTTGGGTAAATATCAGACAAAGCTAGAGAGATGATGATGAACAAATGCCTGGGAGGAGTTGGGAAGGAATAAAATCTAGAACACAAATGATTCAATGAACCGTAGAAGGCAGAAGGGACTCCTTTTCTTTCAGGGATAGAGAAATGAGGCCAAAGACTTTAATTGGAAGGACTTTAAGTGCAAAGAAGTTTGTGTATAGGTAGAGAAAGTTGAGAGAGGTCATGACTGATAATCTTAATTTTTCCTGTTGTAAAACAAGATAGGCAGTAGGACTACCTTTCTTATGAAAGAAAGAGCAGTGGTAGTCTAGGGACACGAGGGGAGGTTACTTCTCAACCTTGGCACTACTGACATTTAGGGTCAGATAATTCTTTGTTGTGAGAGGCTACCCTAAACATTGTAGAATATTTAGTAGCATCCCTGGTCACTTAATACTTTGTGCCAGTAGCAGCCATCTTCATTGTGACAACTAAAAATATCAGCAGACACTGCCAAATGTCCTCACGCCATAAACACTACCACGCCCCCTCAGTTGAGAGTCATTGGCTTAAGGGAATGAGAAAGTGAGATATTTTAAGAAAATGTTTCAAATGTCCATGAAGTCACAATCAGTCCTAGTTGATCAATCTTAAATAGATTAAGAACATGTTCTGCAACATTTTCAAAAACACATACCTGATACCACTTGAAAAATCTCCAGCTTTCATAATGTTTCCATGGTCAATAAAGATGTTCTTACTAAATTTTCTCTTCTATGCTCAAGAACTGAACCATGGATTTTCTAAAGAAAGAAACCTATAGCAAATACTTGGTATAAAATTAAATCTCCAAAAATAAAATACGATTTTCCCTGTTTAACCTCCTCCCTTCATTTTACCTGTCAGTTTCCAAACTCTTTGTTCTTTATGTGCAATAATGAATCAAGCTTTTGTATCCCAGGCTTCTTATTAAGACTCCTTTTAGCTCAACTCCAAGAAAGTCCCTCCAGAGCAGTACAATCTGGTGTGATTTGTAAGAGGTATAACTGACTTCTGGAGTCTTTTCCAGCAGATTGCATGCAAGGTGACAGGTCTGAATATTAAACAAGAGAAGGGGGGTGATATCCACACACATTGCTGTAAATTGTGCCTTCATTCATAAAAACCACTTAACTTAGCTGTAATTACTCTGCTACCCATTCATGCAAGTGAAGCATCCAGGAAACAAACTTGATTGGTGAATAAATGCAAAGTAAATGACAGGAACAGAGGTAGGCATGCGAAAACCGAGAGGAGGCATTCAATATGCAAATTCCAAAGTCTGTATCATATACATCCATTTACAGCGCCTGCCTTGGAATCAATTGTAGAGGAGTAGAAGCTACTGCCTTTCTCCTCTGTTCTGATTTTGAAAGCCTGGGTGGCAGAAGGATGGGAGTCGGTTCCCAGCAGAATTACAGAGCTCAATAGTATTACTGTCAAACTCTCATAAAGGAAGGCAAGTTATCTGCATTATCTGTGTTGGGAAAAGTCTTTTCTTTGTTGATACAGCCTATTCGCAGAATTGGCATTTAACAAATATGTTAATTAAAGCTCTAGACTACATGCTATAGTGTTTGCCATGCATTTTGTGACAAGTTCTATTGTGTTTTGTGTTATTATTATTCCTCAGTGGATAACATTGCTCTTCATTCTGTCAAATCAAAATGCTGAATCTAGGCGAGCATCCAGGTGAGAGAAAAAAAAAAACTTTTTCCTGCTTCACTTTGTTTGATTCTGATGGGGGCCACCACTTGAGTTAAAGTATTAATTTTATCTAAAGCAAACATCACCTCTCATTGAGTGTTTTTTACTTAGAGAAAAAAACTAGAAAAAAAAAGTAAAAGAAGGAAAAAGGAAATAAGAGAGCAAAAGAAAAGAAAATATATACTTGTTTTATTATTCTGGGGGGGAAGGGAACACTTAACTACATTCACAGCTTGCAGTAACGCCCTAAATTCAGATTCTAGTCAAGGGGCAATTTCCATTTGGTATATATATGTATGCATTTTTCATCTAACATGACACAGGCTCACACATGATGGGATTAAGATAAATTGAGGTCTTTCTCTTTCCTTCTTAATTTTATTTTCCTATTCCATATACAAAGTACCTGCTTGAATATGAGAGATTTGACCTAAATTCCATTTTATCAAGAAGGTTGCCTGAAGTTTACAATGTGAAAACAAGGGGGGTAGGGGGGAGCGTGCATTTGATTTCCCAAAGTTCAAATCTGGGAAATATTTGCATAAGCACTTTGATGATCATGACAGTAAGTCTAGAGAATTAATCTCTAAAGCAATCAGAATTCAGATCTTCTACAGCTTTATAGATCAGAATGACCTATTTTAATTAATTATTCCAGATACAAAGAGACAGCTGCTTTACATAGAATATTGGAGCTGTTATCTGCTTTCAGGACTAGGTTACCTTGAGTAAATTGCTCTCAAAACCTGACTTCATATGTGATTTTTTGACTGATCTTTAAATTGGAAAAAAACTATGTGGCCCTGCTGTCAGACAGCATAGCAACATGAATTAGAGTCATACTGTCTGCTTTGAATTCTAACTCCATTGTTTATTAGCTGTTTGATATCAAGCAAGTGATTTAACCTCTTTGTAACTCCGTTTTTTCACTTATAAACCATGGCAACCATATAACATTCATAAATAACCCATACAAACCCATTATTACTTGTATAACTATTATTATTATTTTATATCTGTGATTATTTGTAAGAGCGCATAAGAGCTTATAGATACACTTCATAAATTAAAGCAAAAAGAACAAAAGTAGAAACTCAACATTGTAGTTCTTAAAAGTATCTTGTTTCAATTGCATATCTGCTTCTTTCTGTTTTATTGATCCACTTATGTATATAAAAAAATTAAATAAAGTAATAAAAATAAGTAATCGTTAATACTTATTGGTCACATACCATGAGACTTATACTGCTCAAAATGCTTTTTTAGATGTTATCTTATTTAATGTCCACAATAAACTTATGAGGTAGGTGTTCTATTATATTTCCATATTACAGATAAGAAAACTAAGGCATAAAGAACTTGCCCAAGGTCAGATAATTATTAGGTGTCAGAATAGGGCTGCCAGCTTAGTACCCACTAACATGCCCTTGATCAGTATCCTGGAATCGAAGTTTCCTAGCTTAAGAAATATTGTCTGTTGTTGTTATTGTTATTTATTAGGCATATATTTTTAATCCACAGGTTTGGTAAGTGGTAGAGAGTAAAGATGTAAATAATTTTTGGGAATTTGATAAATGAATTACTTAATGATCATATATAGAAATTGAATCAAATAAAGACATGTCTTTAGCTTCGTTGAATCTGAACAGAGCTGGGCAAAGAAACATTTTCACAGATATTCTAACCACTAGTTTTTGTTTGCCATCAAAGTCAAATCATTAGTATAATTTATAATAGATTGGTTTTTTTTAATGGGGGGCACTATTTTGCATATTAACTCATCTTCATTGTTATGCACTACTGAAAAAATATTTTTCCCCAAACTTTTAGCACTACAAACAGTTAAAATGACATTATTAAGTCAATGGACTAGTATTTCTACATGGGAATTAGCATTTAATAACTTCCTGGGTCATTTTTTAAAATATATTTGAAACTAAAATCATTATCAAGTTACAAAACATGGTAAAAAAATCTATAAATGTGTAAGAATGTAGTTTTATCCAGCATTTCAGCCATCATTAGCCAGACTGTCTTCATACTTGCAGAAGCTAAACCATGTCTAATGGTATCCTCACTAATAGCAGAAAGACATTTGAGTAAATTCATTTTTTAAGGGATCATTGAGTGCCTTAGCTAGTTAAACCGGAAGCCCACAGTAATCAGAGACAGGCATTGCTTGCCTTCTCCTATGGTTTCTTCATTAGCAGTGGTAATAACGACAATAGTTAGTTCATAACTAATACATTGTTAAGATGATCCCTGGGGTGTTCTTATACACTCTATTTAATTTTGGTTTCCGGTTCGGTCAGTCTATTTTGCAAGCCAATTGCCTCCCTGCCATACTCAGCTCTCCAGTTTGCCTAACTTATGGAAATCAAGCTGTTTTCTTTCTGCTTCATGCATCACTGCTAACAACAGCCAAATAGCTAAACACAGAATTCAGTCTTCAATGCCTAAGCTATGTGAGCATCTGAAAATATACAACTTTATTTTTAAAGTCAGAATTCAGTCTTTTCTATCTCATATCATTGCATTTGCATTTTAATATGTGCATTAGACTTTGTTGCTTTGTTGCTAAATAATTGTTTTCATGTAAAATGTTTAGTCAACTCTAAATATGGCTGTTTGCCTTCAGTACCTTACAGTCTATCTTATGTGTTCTTTACCCTGCACACCCATCATCACACATAGCACTTAGATTACTGCTTCATTCACAGTAGGGGTCTAATAAACGCTCATTAGTTAACAGCAGCTAAACAACATGGTGTGTGGCTCAAACTATTTAGCAAACAAGTGGACATTGAGGAACCCAATGATAACTCTACTATTTTAAAGTTCAAATTTCCCACTCCCAATGACATCAGATAGTCCTATTCATATGGTTCTTGAGCGGGGCAAATTAGTTCAGATTTCCATTGATTTATTTCCCAAACAAGATTCAACATATTACAGTAAGTAATTTCTCCAGTAATTCCTTCCCCATGACAATGTTTCATATCTCCTGGTATCAGTGTACCTTTTATGTATAACCTAAGTAGGATTACTATGAGAAATGAAATGGGAAAAGGTAAATCTTTTAAATAATTACAGAATAAAATAGAGTATTGTTTTTATGCCTGAATGATCCAAATTAGTTGTATATATTGATTTATTATATTGATAACCAATATACATGCTATTTTATGTCTGCCCTGGAAATAAATACTGGAAAATAAAACAGTCTAATCCCTGCCCTACTGCAATTGATGTCAAAATTCTGGAACTAGTCTTCTGCTTAAAACATTTGACTGATTATGGAAATTATTGTATAAAGTTGGAGGGAAGTCAAAACCCCTGAACAAAGAATCCAGTGATTTGTCAATATGCTGCTATTAAAATGAATAGAAGTCAATGCTATTTTGGCATTTGTTTTTATAAAGAAATTTTTATAATGCAGCTTCTTAGAACATAAAATGAATTCAAACTTTACAAAGGAGACTATGGAAGGCACAGACTCCTCTATATTTTTTAGCAATTTAATTTCCTCCTGCTCTGATTCTATTAAAGTAACATAAATTATAACAAAAATTTAATAAAGTGGACAGTTAAGTGAATTTAATCTATTCTCCTCAGAATAAATAAGATTAACCAGATAAGATGCAGATTTGAAAAATATTTTAACTGATAAGGTAAATCAGAAATCAAAAATATTCTTGAGTCTACACAGTCAGATAATCAAGGGAAATAATTTTAAAATGAAAATGAAGGGTAACAAGCAATATAGTAGCAATTTCTTTCCTCGGAAAATAATTAACCTTTGGAGAGGCTTTCCATCAATGGTGTCTTTGTCAGTTAACAAAGTAAGACACATTCCTGAAAAGCAAATAATAGGAAGCAAATCTGGGTTGTATTCGGTCTCTAGAAAAGTAAGATTCCCCAAGTTTTTCTTTTTAGCTTTGAAATCTACAATTCTTCCTTCTAGTTATTATTTCTTATTTATCATTCTACAGATTAATGTAACACACTAAAATCATCAAAATAAATATATAGCACCCAGAGAATTTACAGCAGTCTAATGTGCATTAACAGTAAGTTAATAGAGAACTATTTACAACAGGCTGGAAGCAGATTTTTAAGTATGATAAACAAAGGAAGAACAGCGAGGAGCAACTTTATGGCTCCCTTTCAAGCCCTTCTTGGACCTAGTCTAACAGAGATTAAAACTGATTTTTCTCAGGTTATTAAATCAGCAGATTAGCACATGGGGGGGACTACACAATGGATAGTTTATGAATAAAATATTAGAATGTAATAGAATAAGCAATAATTAAAATTCACTTCTTTGGGACAAACTTGGCATGAGTTAATTATGCCAAAGCACCCATTTTTTAATAAATAAAAGTTTCATTAATTGATGTGGTGGTCATTTTGCTCACTGTGGCTAAGATTAGCTTGCGATTCAAATTAAGATATCATCACTCTTTAGAAATAACCCTGAACTGATTTTGAACAATGTTATTGTTTATAAACAAGCCAATATTTTCATCTATGCTTGTGCATCTCTTCTACGGAAAGGATGAGCCGACTATTGCTAAAATATATTTGATCTCAGCTCCCAAATACACTGCTTCAGATATTAAAAGAGCAATGGGGGAGACCTGGGAACTGTGGGAGCAATAGTCTTAGTAGGAGGATTGCATATAGTTTACTTAAATCAAGACATCTCCAAAAGCTCTAGCTAACCAATACCTTCTCAGCTTGGAGGACAAGGATATTTAAAACTTTAGGGTAATTCCCTGAGTAATGATTCTAAGCTCTAATTAGTCCTTAAAATTAGTCAACTATGTTATTAAGAAGCAAAAGTACAAATACAGTTGAATGATTGCATTTCAAATAAGTTGTTATAAGCTTCATGGGAAAAGAATCTAGGTGGAGATTTCTTGAGTGTTACAAATTAAAAATTCCATGAAGTGTTTATTATTTAACTTGAATGAAAATTAATCAAAATAGTTATAAAACACAAGCCATTGAGTATGTCATTTTAGTTCTTTAAAAAAAACCTAGAAAATCAGTACACATTAATTTATTGAATATAAAATTGCATATATATATTTATTCCTTTATTGGTTGGTCATATGCAAAGTAAAAGAATCTCATTTTTCCATGGTAAAGTCTTCATTTTCTCATTTCATGGTTATCTAGTAATGACTGACAAAAACTTGATGAACAGAAAAGTTCCTTATCAATCATCTATGATCTATATGTTTTCCAAACAATTTTCACAGCTAATCCTTGTTATTAGCATTTGAATTTTCTAAAATATAGCATTATAATGGATCAATATCAGGAATATTTTAAAATTTGTAATTAACTATTTTGGATTTATTTCCTCTAAACAATGCAATCTTAAATGTAAATTTTCCCTTATTGTAACACTTCAAAATTCAACAGAAGATATCTTCTCCCTGTTTTCATTTCTGACTTGTAGTTAAGAAAAAAATTCAAACCAAAAATAAATTTCCCCAAAGTAGGCATTGTTATTACCTTAAGACTTCTGCCATTATATAATATCAATTTTTTAAAATAATGTGTTGTGAAATATGTCAGAACTAACTGCAAACCAGGGAAGCACATGTCTAGATTGGAATCTGAAGTCCTAGACAATTTTGACTGCAACTTCCCCTATTCTTGCTGTTATCTGAAGTCAATATGTACAATCTCTCCGAAGTCATAAAAATATTGAAAGCTTCATTTTTATATTATTTTAAATGTAAACACACATAAGAATGCCCCAAAGCACCTCACCTCCTCCTCATTCCATATACACCAAACCCCTTAGTCACAGAAGGATACGGTAGCCTTGCCAAATTAAAGCAATAGGGTGCCTTTGACACTGAAGGGAGTTCTTCCTTCTCCAACTGCTTTTAGTCAATATCGCCTTAGAAATTATTTTAAAAATACGTAATAGACGATATACACACACGTGTGTGTGTGTATATATATATGTGCGTGTGTGTGTATACATATAAATTAAGATGCATGTGAACATATCTCATACAGAAGAACAAAACACATGGCATTATTTTTGAATGGTCTTTGAAAATGGTCTTGTCAGTCGGGTAAGATAGACATTTCAGCAGGAAGACAATGCAGCCTTGGGATTTGTTCAAGTCTTTCCCTGACAGTGGGCAGACAGAAGGGTTAAAGAGCATGCAATTTGCTTTACTACTCCAGTTATGTAGGAAAGCAGTGGATGCTGAGACCCCTATATTTTCCTTTTTGATGGACATCGATGGTCCTACTTCTTCCCAAGGCTCGCTAGACTGACACACAGTTTTATGCATGCTATTCCATAGCAATTCTGCCTAGGGTATGAATCTGTTAGGTAACAATGGCTCTCAGATTCACAACAAAAGCATTGGCTTCAAAGACTTCTCCGCAGCAGTTTTCTCCAGAAGAAAATCATTTGCAATTTTTTTTTTTTTTTGTATACAGATACTTTAATAACAGGCTGCCGAAGTTTTGAAGGAATTTCAATTTATGCTAAATGAATAAAGGGAGAAAAAAATAATAATGATAATGATACTAATATAAACCCACACTTCAAAAGGCCTGCAATGGCACTATGTTTATTGCAACACGAGACACCTTATCAGTTATCCCTTTAAAGGTGTTTAAAAATGGGTTTGAGAGGTTTGAACCAAAGTCTGTTAGCAGTTAATCAGCCACAATTTAGAATATATTGGCATATTTTTTCGAGAGAAAGAAAGGAAGAAAATGAAAGTGAAGATGTTTTTAATGGTAGCAGTTTCACTGACCCTGTGTAAAGAGATTTATTTTTAGACAAATGTAGGGTCTGACCTTTCATGTTTCAAGACATCCTGGCAAAGTGTGGGCTTTCCTGTTATCTTTTACTTCTGCTTGTCCCCTAGAGGCAAGTCCCTCCTATCGAGAGCCAGATTAAGGAGAATTTTGGAAGGAAGAGACAGGCAGGAATAAACTGGAACTAAAACCCTTAATATCCATGAAGTGATTAAAATGCAGCCATGCCCAACAAGACCACACTGCTGTTATCAAACAGACATTGACAACTTCTTTGAACTCAACTCAGTGGTATAAGGGGAACATAAAAACTTTTAAGTTTGGGGTATCTCCAGGAAATATACTCAGATTTCTCAACTTACACTGGCAATGTTCACACATTGCTCATCGCTGACAACGATCTCACACTTCGCTTGTCCTCTGCCAAATGGAGTCTAGGGCAGCATCCAGGAAAGCAGCATGCTGCCCAGGTGTATAGGATGACTGGTTAGTTTATCGATTTGTGATGGTTCAAAACTTGGCAAGTCAAAAATCACCCTGTACTTCATATTACACACATTTTAATCCACTGCTGTTACTGATCAAAAACACCATTTCACAAACTAGATTGTTTTCTGAATCTAGTTTTCAAAGAAACTAGTAGAGAGAGGACATTTTCTTCCATTTTGACTTTTGTCATTACGCTGAGGAACTACCTGGTCTAAACGTTTATTTTAGTTTGGGAGAGAAGAAGGCAGAGTCAAGAGAGGTACATTCAGGAAAAATACAAATAGCACCTCACCTTCGTGTTTGTCTTAAAGGAAAAGCAAAAGGAAGGAAGGAAGGAAGGGAGGGAGGAAGGGAGGAAGGGAGGAAGGGAGGAAGGAAGGGAAAGCACCAGCATCTTATTGTATTTGGGTTTCTCTTTGCTAAATTCCTAAATGAACAACCAGCACCACCAGGCTCAAAATAGAATTAATAATTGCAACCAAACATGAGAATATTTACATTTTAAAGGATTTGCACTTAAGCTCCATCTGTGTTAGCCAAGATTCTTTTCACATCCTCTTCTGAAGACCAACATCACTAAGCCATCAGAAATCTCAGTAGTGCTTTATTCAGCTGCTAAAGCATCAGTGCGATGCTTGACAGGGCATCCTGGGGCCATGGAGAAGCAAGAAGTGGGGGTAACACAAAGGATGATGTGCCCCTGGTAAACCTAGCATGAAGAGACCTAGACTGCAGTATGCTGTCACTAAGGCAAAATCCAAAAGGTACAAGCATGTGTCCCTTACTATTGCTATTTGGTATTAAGGAAAGCATTTACAAGCCTGTCTATGAGAAAATGTATTTGCTATCTCACATGGCATGAGCTTGGCATCAGGAAGAGTCTTGGCACATTGCTGGCTGGCAGCGTGTTTAAAGCATGAAATTAGCAAACAGAGAAACCTTCGATGGTTCTCAGATAATATTCCTTATCACCGGTCCACCTTCTGAACCTCACATATCCAGCATCTAGGATTTTCAGGTGTCAATATGTAATCCCATGAAGTCCAGTCATAGAATATTTTCCTTTGTGTGCAAATTATTTTAAAAGTGAACAAAAGTTACTCAAAGGATTGAGCTAAAATGCTCTCATTTCCCATTTTCCTATCAGGCATGAAAAGGGGTAGCTCTTTTAATGTTTTTATTATTTATGTTATATCTATTTAAAACAAATAGATATAATTCCCATAGGTCAATAGTTCAATTGTCACCACTATTCCAAATACCCTGTGGGAAGATTGGTAAAGAAAGCTTGTTTAATATAATTCTAGAACTGAATTAAGAAAGATAATGAGCTGATAAATACTCGGTGCACTTTATGTATAATTAATAACTAAATCTGCAGAGTCTTTGAGATATGGCAATATATTATATTTTCTGATTATAAAGTATCCTACTTAAGAATTATCTTCATAGCTCACATTTCTGTCTTTTATTTATTCCTATTTTTCAAAAAGGAACTCCAGAATCTAAACTAAAAAACGTTTTTCCTAACCAAAAACTACTTAGACTATTGGCAAAATGTATGCAAAAAGGTCAATAAAATGCTTTTATCTTTCAAATCAGAATAGTCATAAAATGGGGGAAATTTTTCTATGTGTTCATTATTTACATCATCTCCATTTCAAAACACATATGCTCTTTGTTTCCTTTCTGACTTCTGCTTTGCTATTTCCAGTCTGTTGAAGACTGAGAAATCAGAAAAACTGGCTTATTCATACATAGGGAAAAAGAAGCCCCAAATAAAATCTGGAGGGTCTAGTTTGGAGCACAGTCACCAAGCCCCCCAGATCACAGATTTTCGGAGAAAATATATCATGAGCAACTACTACGACTCAGAGGCCTTTTCTACTTTCTGGCAATTTTTAAATTGCCAGGTAAGGGGTGCCACAATGAGTAAGCAGTTGTGTATGTGTTTCTTTTTTACCAGATATATTTCTTCATTTTAAACATGCACTTGGCATAAGTGCTTCTTAAGCTAAGAAATATTCTTAAAGAAAAAGGTCAGCACTAACCCAACATGATTAAAAAGAAATACTCCATAATGAGAGGTTATATTTCTACTTTACAAAGCATTAGAAATCTGCACCTGGGATATTAAAATAGCCCAGACATCAATTAGTTGAAAAGGTGTGGAAAAGTACAGAGAAGTACTTCTAAAAATAATATAAGATCTTGGTAATATAAACTCTGAACAGAGATTAAGTGAACAGATAATGTTTAGCTCCTTGAAACTCACTTATGTCGGTGAAGAAGAACAACTTAATAGAATATAAATAATCTAGCTGGAAGGGAAACAGAAGAAGGAAGATATGCTACTAGTCAATAACAAAACCAAAAAGAAAAAAAATTGCATCTTTAACAATAAATGTGAACTGAATAACTCACGTTTCACTCATAAGCAGGCCTTAAACACTAGTCACACTAGCCCAAGGGTGGGATGAGCAGATGCTGAGCACTGCTAGGGGAGGGAGAGACAAAAGTAGAGGGGGGAGGCACGTGGCAACACAATAGGTACCTGGTCCCCGTCAGAGGAAGAGAGGACCAGGTAGAAGCCTAAACTTCACCTGCGTGCAACCTACTTATGTAGTACACCCTCACTTGTACACCACAACCCTAAAATTTAAACAAATAAATAATAAACCAACAATAAATGTCAGGTTCTTACAGAGAAAATGCAAGGGAGTATTGCAACAGTATACTTAATAATGTTCCTCTTTCTTCCCTCTCCGGCAATAATCTAAAAGAGAGTTTACTTTGTTCTCCATCATGATCAATGAAATACCCATTTGTTGGTTCAGAGAATGGTCCTAAGAATCAAGATATCTGCTGTGTCTTTAAAAAGTATTCATTCTTCTAAATTAAGATATTCCACATGTACTTTTTAAAATATCCACTGACTATTTTGAGAGTGAAAGAAGCAACAGATTAAAGACAGGAAAAACAAAGGAAAAATAGACCTGTGAACCTAATTACCAACTGATTGTAACTGCCAAATTCTCATCATGTATCCCTCCTGGAGACAGAATCAATTAAACATTATTTCAAAACTTCTGGTTCCTTATGAGTCTATGATTACTCAAACGCCTGAATTTTAGGATCAGAAACAAGTTTTGTTATCTAGATCCAGGAGTTACATGAACAATAACAGAAACATTTGCAATGTTTTCAGTAAAGACTTCAAAAAGAAAAGAATATACAAAAATTGTAATTCAATCTGAGCATTTCCCAATAGGCATGGTGCCTAAAAATACTCACATAGAGAGAGGCACACAGTGTCTTTCCAAATATTAGGGTTATTGGAGATCACTTGAGCTAAACAAAGTAAATAAATCATAGCTTGTGGTGGAAACTGTCCAAGTGTCTTTTTCTGCCTCCCAGAACCATCACTGCAAAGCTTCAATTTACTTAAGATTAAAGAAAGAAATCATAATATGATCTAGATCATATATAACCCTGTGTTTAATAATTTGTTAGATACCTAGAAGCATAAAACATATTTCCCATTCTCAAAAAGGTTCTGTTGTAATAGGTAAGAAGTGGGGAAAATGATGAGAATTAGGGATAACATAACAATGTTACTTAAATAAATATTCAATTGAAAGCATCTATTTGTCCTTCAGAGTTCAGCTCAAATGTTACTTCTTTCAGGAAACCCTTCCTCAATTTTCCTTTGACCTAAAACATAAATTGTCAGGAGCTTTTAAAATATGTTCTTTCTGTTTATTCTAATAAAGTACTTATACTTATTATGCACTGTTTTAATTTTTTTTTGTCCATACTGTGTGTTCCTTGAAATCAGGGATTGTGTCATTTTCATGAATAAATTCCTGACAAGAAAAAAATGCAACTTTTTGATTGGCAGGTAGGAAGTATCCAATACAATTATTCATGGAATTAATAAATTACACCTAGTATCTGCTTTAATAAATATTCCTAATTTTTTGAATTGCCAGATAGACAGATAATAAGTATTACAACTTCAAAAAAATCAGAACAGCTTAAAAGATATGTTGGAGAGAAAAAAATCACTTAAAATTTTAACCATACCACTTTAACCTTTTTATTTTTTATTATTTTTTTTGAGGGTCATACTATTCAACAGAGTACTTTCCAATTACATTTGTATATCTCCAAACTCAAATCCACATGCAGAAAGTCTGAAATTTTTCACTACTTCCATAGTCCAAAGATAGTAATGTGGCTTCTGAATTCAAAAATCATACTTTTATAGGTTCCAACTTTATTATGAGAAAGCTCATCATTGCAGTTAGGAGTTCTCTGACTTAAAATATCATAGGTATAGCATAAAAAGGACACGTGGTTTTTTTTTCAGTGAATCAAACATGAAAGCAACAATTTCTTATCTATTTTCTATTACAGAGGTCCCAAAATGACCTATTTTGGAGTACTACCTAGAGCCACATTAACTACTTAAACTCAGTAATTGAAATGCTTGAATGATGCAGATATCAGATACAATAAGTATTAGTTATTCATTCATTTCTCCATACAATCAATCAACACATACATTTTGAGCACTTCCCATGTTCCCAGAATTAGGTTAAACATTGTACACTCAAAGGGAAGTAAAAAATAGAAAATGATATAGCCCAGCATCCATGAAGTGCACCATATAGCCATGGGAGAAAGACAGATACTAACAATACAATTGTACACATAATTGTCAAATTGCAGCATGATGTAAATAGTACAAAGAGACCTGGGTCTCTCAGGGTCAGAGAATGTTTTCCTGAGAACCTCACAGCATTGTCTAAATTGGAAAAAGAGTAGCATGTTGGGGCAGAGACAGATGAAAGGCACAAAGGAAATTTCAGGCAGTGAGAACAGTATATTATACAAATGATCTGTGATGGGAAGGAACTGAGACCATTTGAGGGACTGAAAGGAGTTGGAGTGCCGAAAACAGTGTCCTGCAGATGAGTCCAGTGAGATCCAAGCCAGCCCAAGCCAAGTCCTACTGATGGTAATTAAGGTGTTTGCATTTATTCTAAGAGAAGTTGGAAGCCATTGAACTTTCTAAGCAGAGCGATAACAAGATATACATTTTGAGTCAATCACTGACTGTAGAGCTGAGAACAGATTGGTGTGAGGGTGGAGGAAAGGCATTTTAGAAGGGATTTGGATTGACCCAGCAAGACACTGTGGCGGCTTGAAGAACAGTGTACGGGGCATGAAAAGAGGAAAAAAACATATAGATGGAAATGTCTATAGTACTCAATGATGGATTAAATTCTCTTATGGTGAGTGAGAGCTAAGATCTGTAAGTAGAGAGCTAAGAGCTGTAAGTTCTAGCTTTATCTTCCTTCCTTGTGCTTTAGAGAGAGAGGTTATTTTGACAGTTTTTCAACTTCCAATCACCAACATGGAACCCTTCCTCTCACATGACACTCAGGACAGCTGGTGAGAAGTAGAAGGGTTTCTCTCTCTCTCTCTCTCTCTCTCTCTCACACACACACACACACACACACACACACACACACACACACACACACTTGACGGACAGCCTACATCTAAGGAACTCTATTTAATATGAAACAAAATACATTGTGTTTAGTCAATTTAATCAAAATACAATATCGAAATTGTCAAGGATTCTTGGCAAATGAATACTAGATCTATTTCCCTTTTCCTCCTTACTTGCTATAGATGTTGCTTCATGTGCACCTGAGGCCAGGGCCATAGCAACATCTTGCAACCAGATGACCATGTGCCAAAGAAGACAAACTCAACACTAAGGAAGGAGAGAAATCTTAGTTCATAAATATCAAGTCATCCATGGAACCATGGACCTGGAGGCCATTTACTATGTGAAATAATTAAATAGTAAGTGTTGTTTGTTTACAGTAATTGTTCATTTGTTTGTTTACAGCAATTGTTAACTTTCACTAGACAAGGTATACTTCTGAGGCTGAAGTACAAGAAATACGTGACTGAAATCATTCCAATGAAAAGCGGAAACCACACTAGAAGCTTGCAATATGACACATCCAAAATTCTAGATAAGAGTGTTGTATGTACTTCATTAAAATGCTTTATTTGATCAGCCTATTGTTATGACAATATAAGTACACAGTAAAAATACCACATATAACCTCTTTTGAGATTTTCTGGGACTTTTTGCTAGTATTCTAAAGGAAAATTTTTAAGGAAACAGTAGTTTCATGAAACCTCCCTTGACTCACTTAAGAGACATGGACATCAAGAAGGACAAAATTATGAACTTAGCAGCAACTTGGGTGGACTTAGAGTCTATAATACTGAGTGATCTACCACAGAAACAAAGAACTGAGTATCACATGTTCTCACTCATAAGTGGACCTTAAACAATTATCGTGATACTATAAGAAAAGGATTGGCAGTAGTAGGAAACTGCGGGAGAGGGCGCATACCTCATCAACAAGGATACCTGCATAATGAACATTTGTATACCTAACCTGATCTTTAAGCTGATATCACATCTTTAAAATTAAAAATCAAAAAAAGAAGACATGGAAAATCTTCTCGTGTTAAAAGTCTTGCTTTGAATGTTCACTTATAGTTCATCTGTTATTTCATTAAGTTGTAAATTCTTTGAAAGAATGAGAATTTTGCATTCATTTCATTTTATTTTGTTTGTCTCCAATGCTGTCAGAAATCCCATCAGAAATTATTGACTGAATTTTTTAAAAAAGGAAATATTACCACATCAGGATCTAGAAGACTTGAATCTGAATGTGATCGGCCATGAAACAGATTTGTGGTCTTGGCAAACCATTTCTTTTCTCTGGCGCAAGTTTCCTTATCGGAAGTGTAGGAGGCTGGTTAGCAGCAGAAATACACATCCCAAGAGCTCCTAATATATGCATTAAGGCAAAATTCTTCTCATCTGAGAAGTGGGAAGCACAAAGCTGTAGGTATTTAACTCACCCTCATTTCTACCTCCCCATCACCTTACTGCCTCTATCCCATTTATCAACCCTAAGCCCCCCTAGGGAAAAAACGAAAATTGTCTAATGTGATCATCTTTAATGTACCTTCCAGCTTTTAACAATAATAAAAGCAGGAACAAGGAAGGTGAATACTTTCAGTTAAATTCATTGCAAGATTAAAGTTCCTTCAAAAGCAAGATAACCTAATAATTTTATTATGACACAGAGAAACTTTGTGATTATTAGATCAATATGATTCTTAGACCACTATTGTTTTCTGCCTTTACATTCTAGGCAACCAATGTTACTTCACAGACTTCAAAACAAGCAACTGAGATCTGAGTTTGGAAAAGTTCTAATCCATGTACAAAGTTAGAATAACAGATTTTCTGAGCCCCAAGAGAAATTGACTTTTTTTAACATTAAAATTCTGGTCCAATTTAGATACTCAAGTAGACACAGTTTGCAAAGGCAAATTGTACACCTTTTAGGTAGAATAGTAAAAGTACAATACTATTTTATATTGTTTGATAGTTTGCAGACATGTGCAGTTATCATTTTTGTTTTTAACTCTCAAACGCTAGTCCAAATACTACAGTTAATTATTTTGCTCAAATAGAGTGACACTTGAGTGTCAGGGGCCCTGGTGATTTCTATATAGAACATTGCCCCTGAAACACAAAATCCCAAGCAATTGTAATTACTCTGGTTAATCCTCACTTCAGCAAAGTTACTTAGTAGTCATTGTTCCATTTACTGGAAAACATTTACTACAGTAACCCAAACCTTTCAGATGTGCCAGAAAGCCTCAGAGGCCTAAAGTATTAAGCATTGCTACTATAGCACATACAAAAGAAAATGTTAAACAAATGAGAAGATAAATGTTACAAATAACTTGTATGAAATGTATTCCACTTATAAGACAAATGCTATGTTATGCTATCAAAGATGAATATTCATTTCAAAGATGATTTTTTTTTTGAGGCCCATTGAAGTGACATCAGCAAGCAGGCAAGCAAAGTAGCTCTGAAACCATTAGTTGGTTACCTGTATTTTGCACCCTCCCTTGAACTACTGACACAACCTTTCACTATGGTTTTAAGGCTTAGTTGCCCATTCATTAGGTTGACAAACTTTTCGAAAGCCTCCAGGACTTTGTCAGTTATGTCAGAAACACTTATAAGAGACATAGTACATGTCAGGGCTCAACTGAATCCTGTCAACCATTGCCAAAACGACACACACACACACACACACACACACACACACACAAACTCTTCTGGGACAAAGGGTTCTAGAAAAATATGAGACTTCCCATCAGATTCTGTTGACTCACCAACCCAGTTACACATGTGCAGTTTAGAGTGATTCTATTTCTGCTATTTGAATGCCCTAGTCTTTATGAATGCATTTTATGATGCATTTAAAAAATTCCAAATTCTTCTGAATGTTTTGGCAGTCAAGATGAAAGTTGATCAACTCTGATTTTTTATGTAGGAGCCAAACACTTAAGCCCAAATTTTGACACAGGGCAGTTACAACCAAATGCATGGTTGTGAAAATCAGAAAACTAAAATAAGAACTAAATACAAATAAATAAAGATGAGAAATATTCAGACATAATAATTAAATTATTTCTACCTCTGCAAGGAAAGATAGAATTCAGGTAGCTAAAATAATACAGGAGTTTAATATGCTTCTGTATCACCTCTATATAAAAAAAAACTTGCAACTTTTAAGGATTAGTGAAAGCCATATAAAGGTGGCAATAAGATAACCTAAAATATTTCTGCTTAGACTCCAGTAAATGACTCCTGTATTTCTGATATAACTAACACAGTCCTAGAGTTAGAAATAATTTAATAGAATTAAAAATGTTTTAAAATTAGAATTGTGTACATCATATGGAAGAAATGACTCAGCTAAAAAAAAAGAAAAGTGACGACAGAAGTACATGCAGTAAAATGTATTCTACATTTTCCCTGGATTGCCAATGATAAAAGTTTGAAAACTGAATTTCCCAGAATCCCTTGCCAGCTACATTTTAGCTAAGTTCTAACAATGGGAGAGACTACTTAAGATTAGAAGGAGAGAAGGAAAATAACAGAAGCCTTGGATTGCAGGCTCCTTGGAGCCTACTCAAAGCAAGGGTTCTGGCAATGGTGGTGGTGAGGGCAGATTCGGAACTCTGAGTAAAGTCACTTTATTGCTGCTCCAGACCATCCTTCACTTTGGTAACCAGTTCCCCATGTTAATCCCCAATAGAGTGGCTTCTGTTTCCCTGATTAAAAATGGCTGACAAGATCCTGAAAATTGTTTCATTCGTTTGCCACTCAGTTAAAAAAAAAAGGAGATAAAAGCCTGTCATTCTACTAACCTTAGGGAAGATGATCACAAAAAGTTCTCAAACTCATTAGATCAAATGATTATAGTAAAATTCCCCAAGTACTCTGTTAAGTGTCTTCAGGAGTAACTTTAGGAGGTTGGCCATATCCAAATAGAATTATTTATATCAGTGAAATAGACTGTTTTACACAAGATGTACAAATTCTAAAAGTTTTTAGTATCATCTCACATAGCAAATTTAAATGTACAAACAATTGTCTCTGGTGACCTAAGGGGGAAAAAATGGGCATAGGACACTCAAATATTAGGTTTAAAGAAGAACTACCTGCTGGGCACAGTTGCTAATGCCTATAATCCCAGCATTTGAGGAGGTGGAGGTGGGAAGATTGCCTGAGCCCAGGAGTTCAAGGCCAGTCTGAGAAACTTGGCAAGACCTCATTTCTACAATAAATCAAAAAATTAGCCCAAGTGTGGTAGCCTGTGCCTGTAGTTCCAGCTACTTAGAAGGCTGAGACAAAAGAATCGCCTGAACCTAGCAGGTCAAGGCTGTGGTGGACATGATCGTGTGACTGCCCTCCAGCCTGGGGAACAAAGACTCTGACCAAAAAAAAAAAAAAAAAAAAAAGACAAGCTAAAAAAATCAATTTGCAGCAATGCAATATATTTGAAAACATCTGGGAAATAATGTGACCTCAGGAAACTTGCTAGAATGCTTCTATTGAAGATGGCTGGCTCAGTTTATCCCTAAAGCTAAAAGATAGAGCTCAGAATAAATGGCAACTGAGAATGTCAGCAGAAAAGCACAATTCACAAGAAATTCATGCTGGAAAATAATAAGTTTTACTTGAAGGGTGTAGGGAACAGTCAGAAGGGCGTCTCCCGAGATGGCGCTAAACACTACATAGAACCAAACAAAGACTACAAAGGCCCTAAACTCCAGCTTTTCCCGCGCACAGGAAACTTAAACCTATGCGCAAATATTATCTCCCTATAGGAATACTACCTAATAGCCCCCTCCAATAAGACCCTAACACGGCACTGGCCAGCCCTTGTCAGACCCCAGCACAGCACTGGCCACCCCCTCCCAAACCGATAAATACAGACCTCTCTCGCGGGCTTTCTCTCACTCTCCCTCCCCTACCTGGTGGTTACAGACCTTCTTCCTTCTTTCTGTAGCCGCCGCTTTAATAAATCTCTTGGCCTAAAGGGTGTTGAGTCTCGCTGCACGCCACCATCTTTCATTGGTGCCGTGACTCAGTCGGGAATTCTCTCGCCCTAAGGCAGGACCCCATTCTGGCGCCGGTGGGACTCACCCCTTAAGGCCTTTGCCCACTTTCTTGAATACCAGCGCCGCATCCATCACCACCTCGGATAAGTAAGTGCCCCTGACTGAAAAACCTAAAAACCTCACCCAGGATACCCGGAAGAGACTGACCGTTGATCGTCCGGTGGCTCTTTTGGCCCCAGGTGAGGGGGGGACCACACCCCGCCTAGGCTTTCAAAGCCACAGCGGACCCCTACTGGTTTTCCCCTCTCCCGCCTAGGTCTCTAAAACCACTTCTATAATGCCTATGAGCGTTCAAAAAAGTGGGCAGAGATTTCCCCCCCTCCCGTCCCGCTTCAACCCATTGAACTCTTGGCCTTAACGGGTATTAGGTCTCACTGTGAATTGGGTCTTTCTCACCCTTGTGCAGGTCTCTCTCTCGCCCCTGGGAGGGACCCCGATTTGGCGCCTGTGGCCATTCTAGCCCTCCCAGACTCTCCCCACCCTTCTGAACACCCGAGCCACATCCACACTAGCACTCCTTGGACAAGCAAGTCCCCCTCCCCCAAACAAGGGAGTGAAAACTTTCCGGGGAACTCTGGAGGGAACGGACTTCAAGAGCCACCCCCTCTGGCCCCCAGGCGAGAGGGAACACACCCTGCCTCGGCCTCCATGACCATAGCGGACCCTGAAGCCTTCCTCTTCTCTTTCATCTCTCTCAAAGCTTAAAAAACTCCCGTGGCTGCCGGGCTGCAGCAGGCCCCAGGGCCCCACATCTGCTAACCCACAGTGGTTTCTGTAAAATTCTTTCTCTCCCTCTCTCTCTTTCCCTCCTTCCCTAAGGAATCCCATGGCTGTTGGGCCACAGCAGGCCTCAGGGGTCCCATGTCTGCTGGCCCACAGCAGATTCTGAAGGGCTCCCACATCAAAAACTCTGTTCGACCGGCAGTGAATACACTCCCTACCCACTGCTCGGTCAAGTGCTCTCTATCTGTTTCGAAAAATCCTAGCACTAGGTGCCTTGACCCCTCAGTTCTCCAGGAGGACCCTGGTTGTACCAAACCGCCGTGATGACAGACTTTGCCACAACCATACTTCTCAGACAGCCGACTCTTCGGGGGATGCCCCATTTAGTCTGCCTGTTCCCCCATGGGAGGCTCGTCATTTCTGCCAGCCGATTCTCCTCTCAAATGCCTTTTAAACAATCTCTCTACCCTCTC
>NW_007259738.1:258172-258743 GCF_000164805.1 Carlito syrichta
CTAGATTCCTCTCCCCCCACTGCAGACCCTGCAAATTCCATTTCTGCTCCCTCCTCCTCCGTCTCAGATTTCAAGCCTGCAGATGAGCCCCCACCTTACAGGTAACCTAAGGCTTCCCTGACCCCACCTTCCTCTTCAGCCCCTCCCACTTCTGCTCCAGCAGTTCAACCTATATATCCTCCCCTTCCAATCGCTCCCCAGTGTAGCCCTCCGGTAACCCAATCCAAGGCCGCATCAGTTGTCCTAGCTCCCCTCCGCGAAGTAGCAGGCGCAGAGGGTATCACCCAAGTGCACATCCCCTTTTCTATCTCAGACTTCTAACAAATAGAAAAACGTCTTGGATCATACACAACTAATCCTGCCACCTACATTAAGGAGTTTCAATACCTCATCCAATCCTATAGGCTCACTTTTCATGATATATACCTAACCCTTTCCAACACCCTGCTTCCGGAGGAACATAGGAGAGTCTGGGAACAGGCTAGAACATATGCAGATGAAATTCACCAAACCACCCCAGCTCACCCCCTTGGTGCAGCAGCCATCCCAGACCAGAATCCGGCCTGGGACT
>NW_007259739.1:0-899 GCF_000164805.1 Carlito syrichta
AGAGACTCATTTCACTAGAAAGGACATACACAGACTCAAAGTAAAAGGATGGGAAACAAACTTTCAGGCGAATGGAACACAAAAGAAAGGAGGAATTGCGATCCTAATTTCAAACAAAATACCATTTAAGCTATCAAAAATTAAAAAAGATACAGAAGGCCACTACATAATAATAAAAGTTTCACTCCATCAACAGGAAATATCTATCCTAAACATATATGAACCCAAAATAGGTGCGCCAACTTTCATAAAGCAACTTCTAGGAAAACTAAAGAAAGATATTGACTCTACCACCATCATAACTGGGGACTTTAATACCCCACTCACAACCCTAGACAGATCATCAGGACAAAAAATCAGCAAGGAGATCTGGAACCTCAATATGACTCTGGACCAAATGGACTTAATTGATACCTACAGAACACTCCATCCAAAGACCACAGAATACACATTCTACACATCACCACATAGAACGTATTCTAAGATCGACCACATAATTGGCCATAAACCAAGCATAAGCAAATTTAAAAGGACCAAAATTCTACCATGCATCTTCTTGGACCACAGTAGAATAAAAATAAACATTGACCCCAACAAAGTCCCCCCAAAACCCACAAAGACATGGACACTAAACAGCATGATGCTAAACAACTTCTGGGTAAATGAAGAAATCAAAACACGGATCAAAAGATACCTGGAAACAAATGAAAATGAAGAAACATCTTACCAAAATCTTTGGGATGCCTTAAAAGCTGTAGTAAGAGGGGAATTTATATCCCTACAAACACACATGAAGAAAATGGAAGGAACAAAAATTAGCAGCCTAAAAGCCACCTAAGGAAGCTGGAAAAGCAAGACCACAAAAACCCTAATTTCAGCAGAGATACAGATCACCAAAT
>NW_007259739.1:1886-46178 GCF_000164805.1 Carlito syrichta
TGAAAACTGGAACAAGACAAGGATGCCCACTCTCACCTCTCCTGTTCAACATAGTATTGGATGTCCTGGCTCGAGCAATCAGAGAAAAGAAGGCAATCAGGGGCATCCAAATAGGAAAAGAGGAAGTCAAATTATCTCTCTTTGCAGATGATATGATTGTGTACCTTGAAAACCCAAGAGAATCTGTCAAAAACCTCCTTACACTGATAATGCCTTTGGCAAAGTCTCAAGATACAAAATAAATGTGCAAAAGACAATGGCATTTCTTTACACCATAATAAACAAACAGAAACCCAAATAAAAAGCACGATTCCATTCACAATAGCCACAAAAAAATGAAATACCTTGTCATCTTCCTAACCAGAGACATGAAAGACCTTTACAATGAAAACTACAAAACACTGCTCAAAGAAAACAAAGATGACACAAACAAGTGGAAAAATATCCCATGCTCATGGATTGGAAGAATCAACATTGTGAAGATGTCCATCTTACCTAAGGCAATCTACAAATTCAATGCAATACCCATCAAATTACCAGCAACATTCTTCTCAGACCTACAAAAAACAACGCAGGAATTCATATGGAAACACAAACGTCCAAGAATAGCCAGAACAATTCTCAGCAACAAAAACAAAGCAGATAGTATCACATTACCAGACTTCAAACTCTACTATAAAGTTACAATCATCAAAACAGCTTGGTATTGGTATAGGAATAGGCATATAGATCAATGGAATAAAATTGAGATTCCAGAAGCAAAACCTCAATTTCTCAACCAACTCATCTTCGACAAAGTCCCCGCCAACTACCTCTGGGGAGAGGAGAACCTATTCAGTAAATGGTGCTGGGAAATCTGGCTGACCTCATGCAGAAGATTGAAACTGGACCCCTACCTATCCCCATGCACAAAGATTGACTCCAAATGGATCAGAGACCTTAAATGTAAAACCTCAAACCATAAGAACCTTAGAAAATGAAGGACATACCCTCATGGAAATCAGAACTGGCCTCCAATTCCTGAACAAAACCAAAACCCCATAGGCCACAATAGAGAGGATGGACAAGTGGGACCTTATTAAACTGACAAGCTTCTGCAAAGTCAATGAAACCATCAAGAGAGCAGGGAGACAGCCTACAAACTGGAAAAAAGTATTTGCCAACACCAGGTCAGACAAAGGCTTAAAACATCTTTGATATACAAGGAACTCAAACTTGCTGAAAAGAAAAAAACAAACAACCCCATTATAAAATGGGCAAAAGTCATGAACGGACACTTCACAAAGGAAGACATCTGAGCAGTCAACAGACATATGAAGAAATGCTCAACCTCACTAATCATCAGGGAGATGCAATTCAAAACCACACTGTGATACCACCTAACTCCAGTCAGAATGGCAATTATCAACAACTCAAAAAATAACAGCTGCTGGAGAGGGTGTGGAGAAAAGGGAACACTTCTACACTGTTGGTGGGAGTGTAAACTAGTGCAACCTCTGTGGAAAGCAGTGTGGCATTTCCTAAAAGGTGTAAATATCAACCTCCCATATGACCCTGCAATCCCCCTACTGGGAATATATCCGGAAGAACACAAATCACTCTATAAAAAAGATACCTGCACACGTATGTTTATCGCAGAATTGTTCACAATAGCAAGAACCTGGAAGCAACCATGCTGCCCATCAAAAGAGGACTAGATTTTAAAAATGTGGTACATATACATGATGGAATACTACGCAGCCATAAAAAAGAACAAAATCATGAATTTCGCAGCAACCTGGATGGAACTAGAGCCTATAATACTGAGTGACCTGTCAGAAAAACAAAGGTCCTAGTATCACGTGTTCTCACTCATATAACGGACCTTGAACATCCAACCTAATACTATAAGAAAATGACTGACAGTAGTGGGAAACTATGGTGGGGAGGGAGATGGGATTAATGAGCAAATATCTGTCTGGGGATGGGGAAGCACCTCTTATCAATAGGGTGCCTGAATGAAACATATCTGTATACCTAGCCCTTAACTGTACCCCACAACATCATAATAAAAAAAAAAAAAAAAAGAAACTGGACTGGTTAAAAAAATGTGGTACATATACATGATGGAAGGCAGCCATAAAGAAGAACAAAATTACAGACTTTGCAGTAGCTTGGATGAATTTTGAGTCTATCGTACTCAGTGATCTGTCCCAGAAATAACTGAGTACCACATGTTCTCATTTATAAGTGGAGCCTGGAAACCTATCATGAAACTACAAAAATGTGATTGGAAGTAGTGGGACACTGCCAGGGGAGCAGGGGGAGGGGAAGGAACATAACATCAATAAGGTTGCCTGATCCTAATCCTGGTGAAGTGAGGTTCAATGGGAGACTCACCTGTACCTAAATTATTTATGTGTTCAATTCTGATTTGTACCACACAACTTTAAAATAAAGCAGAAACAAAAACAAACAAAAATAATAGATATCATTAACACTTAAAAGGGATTGTGAAATAAAATTTATAAGAAAAGGGCAATTTCAAAAACATATTCTAAAAATTATCTGAATATGGTTTAGAAACAGTTTTGATAATAAAGAAAAAATAGAAAAGAAGAAATTCATTTTTTAAATGCTACTAAGTTAAAATAATGCCATTGCTATTATACTCCACAGGAGATTTGAATTTATAATGTTCTTTGAAATTTCAATATATTCAAGAAAAATTACTCAAATGATGTCTATTATCATGTTGCCTTGAATATGATGAGGCAATTTTGGTCTCTATCATGAAAAAGAATATTCCTGTGCATATTACCACTCCTATCTTGTGATAAGGGGATATGACTTCCCTCCCACTTTCATATTTTCTCTTTCTTTGCTAAAATAGAATATAAAGTATTTAGGCAAAAGAAAGGATGCTCAGAGACAACTTTGTTATGTGCTAAAACAATAGCATCCAATTCTTCCTTGCTTCAGTGATATGAGGAAATGGTGAAGCAGCAGTGTGATGTTGATTGAGCTTAAGAAAGAGAAACAAAAGCTGAAGAACAATATGGATATAGCCTTATCTGTTTGAAACATTCTCCTCTCAACATTTTGGAAAATTGATTCTAGAAGTCCATCTAGTTTGAGAAGTGCAGTCAAAATAATCAAGATTATATATTAGGGCTGCCTTTTACCTACTTTATCTGTAAGGATTCTTAAAATATTTTCTTTCATAATTAGTTATCAATTTAATTTGCACCTCTGTTTAACAGAGTCATGTGCAGCAAGGTAATTAGTTATGATTCATAATATATGAAAGACATTTTGCTTTTAAATATTAATAATATTTAAACTATTTGACTATAGACTAAAATAAATAATGTAAATAAAACATTAACTTTTACTTATGCTTATTCTTCATAGATGTCATATTACAGATATCTAGCAGTTTGGAAGATAGTCTTTTAAATCGAAATGATTACTTTCCAAAACACGTAAATCTTATGAAAACTAAAACGGTGCATTTCCTTAAGTTGGTACTTAATAGTACCTTCATAATAAAATGTAAGTAGAGTATAAATGATTTTTTAAAAAAGTCTTGGACCAAGGCATAAAGACCTTTGTAATCATTTAGAGAAAATAAATTGAAGAAGTAAATTACCTTTTAGATCAGTGTTTCATATGTTGTGTCCTTTACTTGGATGAAAATTACTAAAACATTTAGAGCATTAAATTATATTAAATTACACAAGTCAGACTATAGTCTGAAATGAGAGAGGAAACAAATTCTGTACTATCCACAAATTTCTGTAGCTCTACATTAATGCAAAATTGTCTATATGCAAATAGAGCTGTGTTGAGTTATCCGAGGTGCTAATCTTTCTCATAAACTATAGAAGTTAGAAAAACATATGTGTAAAAATCATTTTTCCACTCACACCCAAGTTAAGCAGGCAGGGAAGGCTTTATTTGAGATACTGCAGTTGTGGTCAGAGGCCATTACTCAGTATGAACTGAACACCACTGAAACAAAGGGCAAGAATTGTACAGAGCTTAAGTGCAAGAAGGGAGACCAAAGGCCCTCTCTATTTTAGCTGGAATGAGGTACAAAGAAAGTTGAACTCCAACTCAACCCCAGAGCCTGGAAGATGGGGCATTATCTTTTTTGATGATGACATTTCAAATGGAAGGCTCCCAATTCCTTGAGAAAGACAGCCCATGATTTTAAAACTGCAAAAGTCTTTTTAAAAAGATTTATATTTCAAAGGGGCAGAGAAAGAATTGACAATTATAAGTTTTCTAAGATAAATGCTCTAAGAAAAAGAAGATTAGGATATAGATTCAGAAAGAAACTTGTCCAAAATTTAGTCAAGGGATTCATCCAGATCTCTTAGTCAGCATGTGTACATATATACCTTCAAAATAATAACAACCACAATAATGACAACACTTAGGTGCTATATTTGTATTATATTATTTATTAACCTGATGCTATCCATAAATCAACACCCCACTCTCAATTCTATCATTATTTCCATTTTTAAAATGAGGACACTGAAACTAGAATACTTTGAGTAGCATGCAGATAAATTTAAACACATGGAGCTTGACTTCAGACCTCAAGCTCTTAAAAATTAGGTGTTAGGCAAAGTGCCTTTTATCAAGATTTTGTTAAGTTGGTGAGCTGAGTTGGTGCTGTACATATGCAAAGAATTGCACAGAAGGTAGATAAGGAGAACGGAAGTTTATTCAAAAAAAGATCAGAGATAGAGGGTGGATCCACCTCTCCAAGATTGGAGTAGGGGCCAGGTGCTTAAGGAACCTTTGGCAGCCAATGCTTGAGGCTGGGGGTTTCTAAGGCTTTCTGTTGAGGAGGTAGGTAAGTATTCTTGAGTGAGATAACACAGAAGCTGTCGCCATGGTGATGGGTGGTGGTCTGGTTCTCATACCTCTGATGATCACATAGAAGGGGGTGATCAGTCATGGGTGGTCAATCACATAGGTGAGAAGGCCTGAGCTGGTAGCTGAAAGACAAATTCTTGGCACAAAGGTGATTACCTAAGAAGGTCTGGGCTGGGATGGTGAAAGACAAATTGTTGGGAGATGTTAATCTTAGCATCTTGTGAGTAGAAGGAAGCCCACGCAGGGTACAGAAAACTGGTCATTCTTCTAGTTAACGATTATTGCTGTGCATGTCACATTGACCTAAGTACATGAACGGGTCTGTTCAAGATCGGTGACTAGAGAAACTCCATTTTGGGCTCTGTCCTTTGAGTGGGTTACTTTTGTTCATCTATGGAGGTTACTGGTTGATACATGTCATAGGAAATAAACCCAAGCATCTTTATTCAGCTTCAGCACTTTGACAGCTTTGATCACTAAGGAAGAGATGACACAGAGAAAGGGAGGCATCCTCTTCTTTCCCATGGAGCTTGGATTACATCTCTTCTTATTCACCAGAAGCCTTCCTACCCTTCTGTCTCCTGTCTCTTGCATGTGGGTCTAGATTATATTAAGAAAAGAAAATGAGGACTCTTATCCTTTCGAGTGACTGAGGCTGGAGGACACAGGAGCACAGGCCTGGAGTAGAAAGGATGCACCAATATCAACCTTGATGAATTCACATGGGGATGAGCCACTAGTATATTTTAATTTCAGAGCATGCATTGGACACTCCACCTAGCAAGAATATGAAATTTGCCCCTCAGTTCATCAGTTGTTCTTTCTCTGATCTGCACCACAAGGACATGACACCTTCAAGCTCATTCTGAGGGTTTTATTTCATCTGGTCTCAGTCTGATGCAGCCAGTGAACAATGGTAGATTAGGAGATGGAAAAAGAAAAACCAGGGGACTTCTTTCTCTCCTTTTTCCTGTGAACAGGCTATCAATAGCGGCATCTCCTCTGAGACTAAAAACAGCAGATCAAGGAAGAAGATGAAAATGCACCCTTTAGCTGGGCTCGGTGGCTCAGCCTGTAACCCCGCGCCTTTGGGAGGCTGAGGTGAGTGGATTGCCTGAACCTGCGGGTTCGAGACCTACCTGGGCAGCGAGACCTCATCTCTACAATAAATCAAAAAATCAGCTGGGCATGGTAGCACATGCCTGTAATTCCAGCTACTCAGAAGGCTGAGGCGGAAGGATCGCCGGAGCCCAGCATGTCGAGGCTGCGGTGGCCAGGAGCGGCCACTGCACTCCAGTCTGGGCGACAGAGTGAGACTCCAACTCAAAAAAAAAAAAAAAGAAAATGCACCCTTTGTATTCAAAAGTCACCAGCACAGAACACAGATGAGACACAAGCAGATGTCTCACAGATGAGACAGAAACAATGGGAAAAGTGAGAATGGTGAAGCAGACTGCAGAGGACATTGACCAGGAAAGGTTAGGATGAAGCAGATAAAAATGCTTAATCATGTATTTCACTACAAATATATATTAATGAAGTAGTCACTGGGTATAAAAAAAGAACATAAAGCAGTGTTATGTACATCAAAAATACAAGATAAAAATTTTTGTAAAAAATGCCACGAATATTATAAAGGCACACTTCTCAAATCTGAAGATTAAAATATATTCAAGAAAATAAGCACAATGCAAAAACCTTCAAATTGGAGTTAATAAAAGTTTCTAGACTTCAAAGATAATGGATCCTTTGATTAGCAAGGCAGAAGGAACAAGCGACCTATAATGAGGAAAGTTACCTGCCTGATGTTTCATTCCCCCAGCAACATTCCATTTTAGAAGCCAGAATAAGAATATTCATAAATTTCTCAAGAAAATAAAGTGATAACTAAAAATTTTATATTTAGTCAGATGGGCATTAGAGTTTAACGTCAACCTAAAACATTTTTAAATATCAATTTAAATGAAGGTTTCCTACAACCATGCTGCCCATCAAAAGAGGATTGGATTAAAAAAATGTGGTACATATACACGATGGAATACTACGCAGCCATAAAAAAGAACAAAATCATGAATTTTGCAGTAACCTGGATGGAACTAGAGTCTATAATACTGAGTGACCCCTCACAGAAACAAAGATCTGAATATCACATGTTCTCACTCATATAATGGATCTTGAACATCCAATGTAATACTATAAGAAAATGACTGACGGTACTGGGAAACTATGGGGGGTGAGGGGGATGGGATTAACAGTCGCAAATATCTGTCTGGGGATGGGGGAACACCTCTTATCAACAGGGTGCCTGAATGAAACGTAATTGTACACCTAACCCTTAACTGTACCCCACAAAATCATAATAAAAAATATTGATTAAATGAAGGTTTCCTAAAAAGTTACTGGAGGATGAATTTTATCCAATCAAGGATTGTATGGGAGGAAACATCACAGGAAGATTGATGCTATCATACCCGTTATAATTAAAGAGCAGAATGTGAATGTTATGGACCCTATTGGAGGTTTCACTACACAAATATGAATAGTTATGAGACAGGGTAGCTAGTGTAGATTAGGCATAGGTAGATATATTTCTTGTAGACAGATTTTAGAAAGTATCCAGACATCCTGTCGGCAGCCCTGCAGGGTGGAATGTGAATTCAGTGTGGACTCCCAGTCCTCCCCACTCCCTCAGCTTGCCAAAGGAAAACTCCATCAAGGTGGTTCCCCTCGGGAGACCAAAAAAGCCATAGAAAGAATAACAAGACCACCCCTCCACCTGTCAGAGGCGGAGAGAAAGAGTGACGGTTCCCAGGTATCCTCCCTCTTTAATACATCAATCATTGTGAAGGTATGTCAAGCCTATTGTAAAAAGCAAAAAGTGCAGTTTTTCTTGGCATGTCTCTCTATCTTTGCCCTCTTCTTTTCCTAATAAACTTTGTTTTAAGACGTTGCTGGCCACTCCAAAATTCATTTTAGGAGTAATTTTAGTATCCACCTGGCATCAGACTTAAAAAAGGAGAAAGAGGCTGAGAGGTAGAGTATGAACATTGTCTCATCTGCAACAAATGAGAATAAAAACACTAGCAAATAATAAGAATGTACATATATTTAAAATACAAATTTAATTAACAGTGAGTCATCTGCAAGACTTTCATTCTGGGAGGCATTTTGGGGAAGCAGTTACAGTGGGGAAAGGAGAGGAGAAGGGGGTACTAGAGGCCCTGAGGGCCGGTGAGTTTCCTCAGAGGGGTTGCATCCACCCTGGCAGGTGGGCCTCCTGGTGAGTGCACAGAACGGTTGGTGGGATGCGCGAGTTTTGTTGTTCCACCTCTCCTCCCTGCCCAGAGTCTCTCCGTTCATTCAGCCATACTGAGACCTTTGGTGTTCGTGGTGGTGAGGAAGGGGTTGGAAACAGGGCACTTTCTCCTTCGCGCTCGTTCTCTCCTGTGGAAGAGCCAATGGCCAGTGGGGATCTCTCTAGGCACTGGCTGTGCCTCATCTCTGGAGGGGTTCTCCGAATAGAGGGAGACTATCTTATCCTGCTTAGTGTTTCAGACGTTTTTGCTCCAAGACATGCGGGAACTTCTCAAAAAGCACTTTTGTCTGTGAATGGACATCACAATCAGTGCAATGTGCGCAGTGATGGTAGAAAACTCCTATTCCATCATCTTGCAGACTTCTCTCTGAGAAAGATCATATTTTGCAAAAACAGTAGGGCAAGCAAATATTCTGAATTCACTGTTTCTCTCAAATCTTCTTGTGTTTTCTTTCTCTGTCCATGCACATTTAATGTCAATAGTAAACCAAGACTGAATGAGGTCATGACTTCATTTTTCTGTTTATACCAACTTCTCTAGACAAAATTACAAAATTACATTGTAATTCTCTTTATTCCAGGTTCAGTGAAAGATTTCCAATCATAAATGGACTTTATAAGGAAGAATTTATTATTGGTATGTTCAAACTTTAATTAAAGAGAATAAATGAAGACTGAAGTTTTTATTGTTATGGTTCTTTGTAAGTATATTGATAAAATATCTAATCACATAAAAATATTTATCTTTTGCTGTAAATAACACTTTCTTTTTAATTGGAGTTTTAACGGTGTTGAGTAATGCATTTACATTTTATGGCATGGTATTTGCTATAGATTTTACTGCACTTTGCAGTTTTTGAAGGAATTTACACAGGTTAATTTCTATATTATCAAGTAGAACAGCTTATCCAGCATTTTAAATGGAAATGTTATGGAATGCTATGAATTATTGCTTGATATGCAGAGCCAATTTTCTGAGACTTGTAATAATTTATGCCATTGGCTCCTACAATAACTTGAAAAGTTAAGAATTGATTATAACTTTCCAAGCTTTCTTCCTCTCATATAAATACTGTCCTTACTGACCTCTTTGTCTGGTATTGCAGATTTTTTTTTTTTTTTAGCATGTGACCTTGAACTTTAGCTATAAGGATGAACTTTGTTTTCGTGAAATCTTTACCATTTTAGGAAACTATGATTTTTTGAAGGAAAACAAGCAGATAAATGTGGATATTTGTATTGAATTGCCTATATTTATATTTGTTTTTGAAAATTTCTGTGTAGGTTCTAGTTTTTACTGGTTAAGACAAAGGGCTAGCAATATACTGAAATGAAAAATAATATTTGTCATCTGATTTTGACCTCTTTCTACTCTTTCTGAACCTTTGCAGCTCTGAACTGATTATAGGTCATGAGGCATAAACCCACAGGTTGATAATTAAAGTATAATCCTTAAAAGTAGTATGTTTTACACTGCTACGTGGAGCCTAAGGAACAGTCACCAGACGTATCCCTGGTTGGGGGGCTTCCTTCCCAAGCTGTGACGTGGGAACATCTGCATTGAAGCTGAACTTCCAATGTGTACTCCATGGGTCCTTCCTGCTTCTTCTTCCTGGACGAGGTATCACAAGTATGTGCAGGAAATTCCAGACTCACTGTCCACTGGTGCCATCCTCTGGCCTCTGAGCATGAGGATACCCAGGCCACACAAATGCAATGGGAGGGAGGGCCTGATGTCCTCTAGGGATCAGGAATTTGGGATGAAGCTGTTGGTGCCCAGGCTTAGACTTTCTCCCACTTTATCCCTCAGTCTACTCATTTTCAGCCCTGAAAATAAAAACACATCATTAACAAAATAAAATCGTGAATTGTGTGGAAAATTTGGAATTATATGGCAGCAATATTCGTCAAGAATCAAAAGAAACCATACCTGATCTCAAACGAGGCAAAATGAGGACCAAAGGGAGGCCTAAACTTTACTTGTCTGATGTCCACTTGTATATCTAATCCTGAATTGTACCTCACATATTTTTTTTTTAAGAAAGCAAGATTTATTGAGAGGACAGAAAAGCTCCCACAATGGGAGGGGACCCGAGAAGGTTGTCCCCACATCTTTAAAATTATATATATATATATAATTAATATTAGTATTATAATATTTATTTATTTATATAATAAATCTATATAATATTATATTAATTTATATTATCAATTTAATATATATAATATATAGTATATTTTATCAAACTAGTCCATGACAATAGAATTTTAATAATAAAAACAATACTTTTTAAATTTAACTTTTTTTGAGATAGTGTCTCACTCTGTCCCAGGAGTGCAGTGGTGTGATCATAGCTCTCTGCAACCTTGAACTCCTGGTCCCAAGTAACCCTCCTGCCTCACCCTTCCAAGTAGCTAGGGTTATATGTACACCAGCATGCCAAGGTATTTATTTATTTGTTTGTGTGTTTTTGTAGAGAGTAGGTCTTGCTATACTGTCTAGGCTATCTCAAACTCCTGGCCTCAAATGATCCTTCTGCCTCAGCCTCGCAAAGTGCTGATATTACTGGTGTGAGCTACCACACCAAGTCCTAAATAATACTTTGTCAGCAAAGATAAGGCAATTTTTAATATATGAGGCTCCTTAGGTAAATTAATCAACTAAGCGGACAAGTGAGGCCAATGCCAACTCAACCTTGTTCTTTCTATGCCTGCAATAAGGTCATGGTGATTTAGTAATCAAAGTTAAAAGTTCATCCATTAGTCATCATGTTTCTCTGTGTTTCCATATGCCTATAAAGTTGCTTCATTTGAATAATTTTCCAACTAACTTCATTTCCCTAAGTAAAAGCTATAGACAAAAGAAAAAAAGAAAAAAAGACACCCAATGTAATCCTTTGATCAAAATATGCAGCTGTTAAAGAAACTGGAGTTAATTACTCCTAAAGATACATATCCTCTTTTCTCACAACTGTACAGCTTTAAAAGCAGTCATGTCTGGTCCTCTCATCCAGGACTTTGGGGTTTTCACAATGACAGCTAACCAATAAGAACTCCTGAAGGCAGCAACATGCTAGAGGCTCCCAAGTCCTATGTGGAAACAACACAACTGGGAAAGATGGTTTTGTCTAGTAATGCGGAGGAGATAACCTTTAAAATGTCTACAAAGGCAAATCTTTAAACGTTGAGAAATTGAGTAATATTTACATCACAAGTGCTTCTATCCATCTACTTTAGTATGGAGCAGTGGCAAAGTCTGTTGTAACCTTGGCTGGTAACAAAACGTTAAGAAAAGTGAGCTGTTGTAACCATCGCAAAATGTTCTTATTGAATCTATTTACTGTACAGTTCTGTCCCATAGAATAATCAATTTGTAGGGGAAAAATAAAACAAAGAAGTAATTAAGAAGCAGAGACTAATGACAGTGACTTAAAATGTTAAATATCAAGAAATGCTAGATAATTACAAGAAAAAGTGACTGATTGGCAACATTCAGAAATAAGTAAGACTAGGAGACATTTTAAGACATTAAAAACCAAAAGAAATACTTTTTGAAGGTAAAATCTCATACTGTTATTAAAATTCAGTCGACACCTTAAAGAAAATGTCTCTGACTTTCAAATACTTGACTTTTTCCTCTAATCCATACGTTAAACTTTGATGCCTAAAATGTGCATGTTTATGCAAAATGTTTTTCATATATCATTTGACAAATAATAATTTTAATTCTCAGAGCCAACCTCTGCTGTTGGAGAAAGTTCCAGGTGTCATCTAAATCAAAATAAGGTGTGTGTCAGCTTCCAATATGCCCAATGGGTTGTTTCCAGTGTAAACACCTCTGCATTCTCACTTGCTGTGTGAACCGTACATTTAGCTCACAATTTCAAAATGGTTTTTACTTCTTCCTATATAATCTCCCTCTAAAGACAATTCTTTAAAGAGTCAGTTTTTGACTTTCATAAATGTATTCAATATAAGTTAGAAGCCACCTCTACTTAGAAACTGTGGCACTTTTATCATATTATTTGTCTTAAAGGTATTTCAAGAAACTTCTTTTTTATAAACTTCATTAAAATGTTTTCAGTATAACACCAAGCATAACTATGCCTTATAACACTGACTGTGTTTCCCGACTCCATCAGGTTGCCATTCACTGAGGAGTTACCACAAGATTCACAGTTTCCAGAGAGCATATGCCCAGAGATCAGATATGTTACAGTTTCACAAATCTTTTACTTTGCACTAATAAGAACAGTGTTTGGAAATTGTTTTGAGATAGCAATATTCTTTGGAATGAGCACATCTTGAAAGATTCCTAATATTAACCACACCCTCACATCCAATGTTTCAGAAAAACAATGGATTTGTAGAAAATATTTTCTTTTTTAATGTTACATTAAATAGAATGACTGTCACCTTTCCTTCTCTCCCTCTTCAGTCCTTAATTCATTTTTTTTCCTGCTGTCTTTTCTGTCAGTAAGTTTTCTACATTCTAGAATTGGTATTTCTTCTCCAAATCATGTATCAAACATTGATGCAACTACAGAATCCACAGTGTTGCTGAAAAGCACAAGTTTCCAGGTACTTGTTAAATTTAAGCTATGATGCTGGATGCCAAAGAAACCAGTTATAAAAAACAAAAGAGTCAGTTAGCCACATGAGATCTGTGCTTCTTAGGAGAAGCTCTACACGGTAGCTTTATTGATGGGAAAGTTGAAGATGAAAGTCCAGCTACTTGATGAGAGAGGGAATTTCATGCATGCATCTTATTCTGGGAACCCTTTCTTAGGCAAGGAAGGCATATGAATTTCAGAGAGGTATCACTGAGTGGCTAGTATTTGAAGCTAGTTAATGTTCTGCAGGTGTCGGAACTCTTCTCTGCTACCCACCAACATCCTGCTCACTAGGTCAATAAATAGGTCTGAGGGGCTGGGTGGTTGCTAGCCTTGAGGATGAAATATGCAAGTTACTCTCCCCCTTCCTCATAGGGGAGACAGGGAAGGTGCTGCCCTTTCCTAAAGTCAAATGAGAGAGGAATTCCAGGAAAGAATTTCAATAGAGAGAGAGCAACGTCTCATTCTCTTGGTGGATGCTGCTTTATGTAGAACTCCTGCTGCCCTGAGAGTGCAGTGTGAAAGTGTTCATGGAGAGTGTCATAATAGCCTACAAGAGTGTCTGGTTGTCTCTTGTGGTGCCCATCCACATGCTGTGAAGAAGAAGGAGATGTTTTAGAGGTCTCTGAATTTCAGGGGCACAAATGAGTACAGAGCCTGGCACCACTTCTATTCCAGAGACTTCTGAAGACAGGTGGCACAGCCTCTGTGCCCATGCTCATTCTTTAAAGAGCCACATCATGCGGTTTCCATCTGCCTCAGGTGATTGGCAGACATCCTGTCATTCTTGTGTCTCTCTTAGGAGCCCAGAGTATGGTGGCAGGGTGAGGAAGCACATGTACCCAGGTAACTGCAAGGTCAGATGATTGACTGTACCCAATTTGGAGAAGAGATTAGGAATACATGCCTGAGGAGGATAAATAGACACATGGAACACCACTTTGGAAAGTAAGGTTCTCAGGTTAGAAAATGCAAAGAAAAAATTCTAAATCTCAAGAGTAACTCAAGAATACTAATTCACAGATACTAAAACATAACCAGAGCCAACACTACCGAGATGGACCAGAGACAGACAATGAACTTTCTCTCACCATGGTCTTCCAACTCATCAGTCAGAAAACTCTCCCAAGATCTTGGAGTCTGGCCACCCCCATTGCCTTCTGCCCCAGGCAGGTGTGGACACTTTCATCATCTGCCCTGGGAAGGGGGTGGGACCAGTTTTGAACAGAACGTGAAATCAAAGTTGAAAACAAATGAGTCTGAAAATTAAACATTGAAATTAGGCAATCCTGATAAATCATGTGACAATATAGTTCCAGTACCAGAAATGAAATGTCATTAAGGGCCCAAGCACACAGGGGGAAAAAGATAAAAGCAGTTTTTGGAAGAAACAAAAATATGAAAGTACTGAGATTAGTTACACATAGTAGTTACTTAACAAATAAATTTTATCTGAACCTCAGCATTCTGGCCCCTGCAAAGGAATTATATAGTTAAATAGCTCTAGGTCTGGGGTTAGTATATATTACAATTTTTTTAAAAAGAAAACTTAATAGTAGTCAAGTCACAATGTGTACACCATTCTGGAGCACTTTCCTACAAATTAGGCTAGGCAGAACGGGTTTGTACCCTAATTTGCTCTCCAGAAACATCCCCTATCTTCCCCATACTTACAGGAAAATAGGAAGGCCTTCTATGCCACCGTGGAGCCATGACAAGACCCTAGTCACTCTGAGAGCTGGCTTAACTGGAAGAAGAGCCTTAGCACTTAGCACCTTGTCAACAGCTCCATCCCTCAGCTGACTCACAGCCCCAAGACAGTTTTCTGCTAAATATCCCAAAACAGTGGAAGAACATACATTCCAGATCGTCAGATCTGTCATGGTCCCTTCCTTTGGGTATTTGCTTGTGTCCCCTGACCTGTCTGATATAGAAATGAGGTTATTGTGGCATGAATTACACCTAGTGTGCCTATGCTGAGTCTCTGTGATCACAACTGCCCCTCCTAGGAGCTCAAAGATCATATATCTGTTCGGTAATTGTCTTTAAAATAGTTTGGGGAATTGCTGTCAAGATTGCAGACATGCTGTTCACATAACGTACCTGCTGGCCCTTTCAGAGGTTCAGAGTAGGCACCTCCAGCACCTTGGTTTGCCCAGGCTCCTCCAGAGCACCTGTCCGTGGTCCCCTTGGAGAAACAGGGTGCTGAACTGGACAACTGAACTTATTTAAAATGGCTAAAGGTTTTCTTATAAACTCTTCACCATATCAAGTTTAAATGCATTTTCCTCAATGTTCATTCAAGCCCTTTTTGTAGAAATTCATTCCATCAAGAGATGATGGAAGCAAAATCAATATACTGGCATTCACTGTGTTGAGCGGGAACAAGAGTGAACCTTACACTGCTGGCAGTTGCCTGGAGGCTTGAGGATGTGCTCATCTCACACCATGGTCTCTTCCAAAGGGATGCTGCGATGGAGATGCCCTGGAAATGGCTCTGAGAGATCTGACTACCCGCTAGTCTCCTTCTGAGGCACATGCACTGTCTAATGACATATTTTTTTAAGATGAAAGAAATGAATATGTATGCATTTCAAGTCAGACTTCTAAAATTCACTTTCAAGTAACTGGAAACAAGTCTTACACATATCTGTGGAAAGACACGTTATGCCTCAGAGACAAATTTTCCAAATTGTTTAAATTTGTCTCATTTTATTTCTAACTTCATTTGGCATACCTTAAGTGTTAACATCCAAGAACTACTTTTAAGATAGTAGGCAGGCAATCTGATTAAAACTATGAAGTTAACATATATATTTTATTAACAAGCAAAGCAAGATCTTATCATGTGGGAAAAGTGAATACAAACTTTTAAGTTAAAAATATTATAACTCCTTTACTATTTATAACTCTCATTCTTATATTTTCTTAACTGTGCACTGAAGAAACTTTCCTTTTACATGTTCCTAAGCTTTGTACATATGGGTATTGTCTTCTTTGGTACAATTTCCTGCACTATTCAAAATGTGCAGTACTGTTCATTAGAGACACTGAATAGATTCATCACATCCAGTGTGGACTTGTAATAGGAGACTGATTTCCACACACAACAGCTGCAGATGTAAACAATTCCCCAATATCAACTTAATAGAGTGAGAGACAATGTAAACCATAGCAAACGGCTCCTCTGGCCCACACTCCTTCCTTCTCCCACCCAGAATCATGCCATTGTTCTAGGACAAAAAAAAATTTGTTAAATACTTTAGTACATTCAAAAATGTCATTGATTTCAAAAGAATTGAAAGTTAAAAATTTACGAAATTAATAAACCCATCACTATATTTTCAAAAAGTGTTTGGTAAAGAAAGGAAATGTCTGGATTTTTATTTTTTAAAAATTATTTATAAAAAGCAACTTAAATATATCAACTAAGCATAATAAATAGTAGTGTATACTTCAGATACTAAGCTTCTCAAGTAGTCTGAGTTATCACAATAAATTCTTTAAAAGTTAAGCAAATAAGACAGATAATAACATGATATATTAATTTTAACCTGCAAGCTTATAATTATCTACAAAGTTGAACATTGTTATCACATTAAAATTAGCATGGAAAAAAATGAAACCCTGTAAATATAATACATGGCATCCAAAAATTTGTGAGAAACAATGGAATTGAAAAGCATGTGTCTAATTTATAATTAGCAATGACATCTGTCCATCTGCATTTTCTACATCTCTAAGCTAGGCATGTAAAGTTCTGTTCATGATTTATCTAGTATAATTTCAAGTAACAGTTCTAACATGTCAGCCAAATGAAAGATGATTTGTCACCAAACTATAAAGCTAAATATTTGCAATATTCTCAGAATGGGAACATTTTAAAATATTGATAAGAACTATATATTACATTATTAAATTTTGTAGGATTTATGGGTAAAATGTTTCCAGACTGAAGCAGGAAAAATCAGAATCACAAAATATCACTAGGAAAAGAAACTCTGCTATTAAATAGTTTATGTTATACTTTATTCCAAAGTTCTTTGAAAGAAAGTATGACACCAACCTTATCAATAGACAATGATATGTTTTTTATGGCTTAATTTGCTCCATCTAAAAAAAGTACTCTTATAAATAGAAAATGGTAAAATAAAAAAATATATGTTGTAGTGACTTATCTGGACTTATCTGAACTTAATACAGTTACAGTTTCTATAATTCATAAACATGCTTACTGAATGGAATAGGGTAATTTCAACTCTCATAAACAATACTTTTTGTGGACATAATTGAAAAAGCCTGTGAGCAACCAATATACATGGCAAGACGTTACATCATGTGTATAATGCATCATTCTCATGCAGGGCCAGACTACTCAATCACCATGCATGATATTTTACACAGTTAAAGAAGTCCCCTACATACAAACCTTCTAGCTATGAACTTTCAAAGATGCAAACATGCATTCACATGTCCAATCACTTGTTAGCTCATGTGTCTGGTGTACATTGCCATGTGTGTGTATCCTCTACAAGTAAATGTGCTTTTGTGTACTTTACTATATAGTAGTATATAGATTCAAGTAGTAGAGTGTCTTTATTTCAAGCCCAGGATGTTAGGAAACAAATGTAAATGCAGAGTGATGTAGCTGGTACTGCCAAGAAGTGACAAGAAAGGTGGGTGTCGTGGCTCATGCCTGTAATCCTAGTGCTTTGGGAGGTGGAGGCAAGAGGATTACCTGAGCTCAGGGGTTCAAGACCAGCCTGAGCAACATGGTGAGACCTCATCTCTACAATAAATAAAAAAATCAGCTGAGCATAGAGGCACTTGCCTGTGGTTCCAGCTACTTAGAAACTGAACCAGAAGGATCACCTGAGCCCACAGGTTGAGGCTGCAGTGGCCATGAGCATGTCACTACACTATAGCCTGAGCAACAACAGAGTGAGACTCCAACTCAAAAAAAAAAAATGTGACTGGCACTAGCATTGGAAACAAAAGTGAAAATAATTGAGAGAATGGAGTGAGATGAAAAGATGATAGACATTTCTTGTTCTTATAACATGAATCATTCAACCATCAGCACAATTCTAAAGAACAAGGTCGATATAGGGGCAAGATGGTGACTGGACAAGTTGGACTGTGAAAGTCTCCGCAAAAGGTGGCTGCTGCAGCCAGTTCCATGCATTGCCTCTGCTGCTACCTTCGCAAAAGCTGTCTGCTGCAGTCAGTCCCAAGTACTGCACCACCACCATGACCCTCAGCTCCTGGGCCCATAGAATTCCTGGCTCCCTCCTCCACCCCAAGCTTCCCTGCAGCATGCCAACCTGCAGCACCTGGCTATCTTACACTCTGCCTCCCCTGGCTCAACCCCCAGCAGTGGCAGGATCAGAGATCAGCTTGAGTCTGGAGTCTGATCAGTGGAGAGAGAGGATCAGGGAAGGCCAGGGAGGAGGTCCATACCCAGTAAAGAAGCACCCACTGCAGTCATTTTCTCTGTACCAGTACCAGGCAGACAACTATATTGCCCCACACAGCTCTTCACAGCTCTACGCAGCATCCAACTTGGGACCTAAGGTAATCACATCAAACGGGGAGAGACAGAAGCCCCTCCCTCATGCTAGATCAGACACAGACAACTTGGATCTGAGTGGCAAAACTGACAGGCAGCAAGCCAACAGATCTGATCCTTCCACAACAGGCCTGGGACATCTGACTCTAACTGTGAGCAACCCTACCAGCCTGCAAGGAGAGCTAGAGATCAGAACTGAAAGGATAGTGGGCTCACAGGCATGATCTCAGAGCAAGCTTAATTTGTTGTTTTTACTACTTTTTATTTTAATTCTTTGTCTGTTTTCTCATTTTTGTTTGCTTTATGATTTACTTTTTTCTCTTTTTTCTCTCTTCTCTCTGTTTTTGATAACATTTTTGCACTTGCTTGTTTCTGTTATTTTACTGATTTCTCTTTTTTTTCCCTTAGGCCTCCTGTATGTGTAGGGGAATTGTATATCAATAGGGAGGTTGGTTGGCTTATGTGTTTGTATGATTGTCTGTATGTTTTAGTACTTTTTACTCTTCTCTGTCTTTGTGTCTCTTTTCATTTGTTAATCAGTATGTTTGTCTGTTATCACTCTTACTCTTCTCCCTCTCCACCTTCCTCTTTCCACCCCTCCTTCTCTGTTCCATTCTTTTCCTTTTTCTTACCTCATTTTGCTTTCAGGGAGCAAACTTACAACTCCACTGCATGGACAGATTGCAAGGCAGTGGGAAGGAAGTCCCAGGGTACCCATATACCTGATGGTGGATACTGGAATCTGCAGATAGATTTTGAATCACAGCCCCCCCCCACAATTAAATCTCAAAACTGCAAAAATGTATAGCCCCCAAACCACAGTCTATCCTCAGAATTGAACAAAACTAGAGGATTCACATAAGGAAGAATAGATTGAGTAAACAGAAATAAAAGCAATGCTGCCATCCCTGAACAACAGAATTAAAGAAGAAGGGGAAAAAGTGGGGAGGAAAATCTACACAAATGAAGAAAAAGACCCCTGGGAGGTCAGACACTGAGAAAATAGACATTGGAATCCAAACAATGAAGAGCCCCCAGAATGAATGGTCACATACTACAAACCCAGACATCAAGATATTAATAGAGAGAATAAAAAGAACTGACAAGAGGAAAATAGGAAAGAGATGATAACAGAGATAACAGCAGTAAAGAATACTGTAACTGAAATAAATAACAAACTAATAAGCATGGGAAGCAGAATTAGCCAAGCAGAAGAAAGAATCACAGAGCTTGAGGATCAAATATAAAACTAACCCAAACTGTCAAAAGCATAGAAAAGAAGCTTAAAAAGACAGAACAAAACCTTCAACAGGTGAGCGATTCTTTTCAAGAGGCCCAACCTAAGAGTAATTGGACTTCCTGAAGCAGAAAGAGACAGAGACCACCCTTGAACAAACATTCCATGAAATCATTCAAGAAAACTTCCCTCACCTCATCAGTGATGCAAAATTCAAACACAAGAGATCCTGAGAACTCCTGCAAGAAAACAAGTGAGGAGACCAACTCCCAGACACAGAATGATTCACATAAACAAGTAGGTATAAAAGAAAAAATCCTAAAGGCAGCAAGAGAAAAATCAGACAACCCACCAGGGAAGACCAATTGGAATAGCAGCAGACTTATCTACAGAAACACTTCAGGCTAGGAGAGCATGGAGCCCAATCTTCAAAGTTCTCAAAGATAAACAATTTCAACCAAGAATAACCTACCCAGCTAAGCTAAGTTTCATCAGTGAGGGAGAAGTAAAATCTTTCCCGGACTTTCAATCCCTAAGATCTTATGCTATCTCTAGACCACCTCTACAAGAAACACTTAAGAAGTATTAAACACAGAAGAAAAGGATTTAAAAAAGAGACAATGTTCTTCACAAGAGTGCAGGAAAAAGATTGAAAACACACATGAATCAACCCAAAAATCAAAAGAAAGACAATGAACAGGAAAAACAACTCTATAAGAACCTTATGACAGGGATAAACTCTCATATTTCAATAATTAGTCTGAATGTGAATGGCCTAAATGCACCACTGAAAAGAATGGCAAAATGGATAAAATATCATGAGGCAACAATATATTGTCTTCAAGAGACTCCTCTCACCAGAAAGGACACTCACAGACTCAAAGTAAGAGGATGGGAGGCAAAATTCCAAGTAAACAGAACACAAAAGAAAGTAGGAGCTGAAATCTTAATATTAGACAAAATGCCCTTTAAGTTATCAAAAATTACAAAGACAAAGATGGTCACTATATAATGATAAAAGGTTCAATCCATCAACAAGAAATATGCATCCTAAACATATATGCACCCCAAATAGGAGCACCAACTTTCATAAAGCAGTTTCTATGCAAACTTGAAACACTATCATAACTGGGGACTTTAATCCCCTTTAATGCCCTACTCACAACCCTAGACAGATCATCAGGAAAAAATCAGCAAGGAAATTCAGAACCTCAATGTTACTCTTGACCAAATGGATTTAATTTATACTTACAGAACACTCCACCTAATGATCATAGAAAATATATTCTACTCATCATTGCATGGAACATACTTTGAGATCAACCACATCTTTGGCCATAAATCAAACATTAAAAAATGTCATAAAATTGAAATTTTGCCATGCACCTTCTCAGACATCAGTAGAATAAAAATAAATATCAACACTAACAAAATTCTCCCAAAACCCACAAAGACACAGATACTAAACAGCATGATACTAAGCAACTCCTGGCTCAATATGGAAATCAAAATCAGGATAAAAGATACCTGGAAACAAATACAAATGAAGAAACATCTTATCAAAATCTCTGGGATGTCATGAAAGCAGTAGTAAGAAGGGGATTCACATCTCTACAAATGAATATGAAGAAAATGAAAAGATCCCATGAAACAGCCTAACAAGTCACCTAAGAAAGTTGGAAAAGCAAGACCATCAAACCCTAACTTCAGCAGAAGAATCCAGATCACCACAATAAAAGCACAAACCTGGACATAGAAGACAAAAAGATAATACCAAAAAAAAAAATCAGTGAAACAAGAGGCTGGTTCTTTGAAAGGATAAACAAGATTGATGGTTCTCTAGCTAGACTGACCAAGAAAAACAGAGAAAAAGCCCAAAGAAGCACAATCAAAAACACAAAAGTTGAAGTCACATCTGACCCTGAAGAAATACAAAAGGTTATCAGAGACTACTATGTACACTTGTACAGAAACAAAATTGAAAACCTAAAGGAAATGGAGGATATTCTGACATCACACAACCTCCCTAGGTTGAAACAAGAAAAAATTGAGATCCTGAATAGACTAATAACAATCAAGGAAATTGACTATGTCATAAGAAAACTACCTACAAAAAACAACAACAACAACAATAACAACAAAACCCTGGAACAGATGGCTTTCCAGCAGAAGTCTACAAAACATACAAGGAGGAACTGATACCTATCATATTAAACATATTCCAGGCGATTGAGAAAGATGGAAATTTCTCCAAATCATTTTATGAAGCTAACATCTCATTGATACCCAAGCCAGTTAAAGACTCAACAAAAAAAGAGAACTACAGGCCAATATCTTTGATGAACATAGATGTTAAAATTCCCAACAAAACCCTAGCATACCATATTCAACAACACATCTCAAAAATCATCCACCATGACCAAGTAGACTTCATCCCTGGGATGCAAGACTGGTTCAACATTCATAAGACCATAAATGTAATTAAATACATCAAAAGACCTAAAAACAAAAACCACATGACTATATCATTAGATGCAAAAAAAGCTTTTGATAAAATCCAGCACCCCTTTTTTATCAAAACCCTCAAACATCCACGAATAAATGGAACAGACATCAAAATAGTAAGAACCATCTACGAGAAACTCATAGCATACTGCTAAACAGACAGAAATTGGAACCATTCCCCCTGAAAACTAGAACAAGATAAGGATGCCCACTCTTACCCCTCTTGTTCAACATAGTTTTGGAAGTCCTAGCTAGAGCAATCAGAGAAGAGAAGGCAATTGGTGAATCCAAATAGGAAAAGAGGAAGTCAAGTTATCTCTCTTTGTAGACAAAATGATTTCACACCTTGAAAATCCAGGAGAATCTGTCAAAAACCTCCTTTCACCAATATAGGACTTTGGCAAAGTCTCAGGGTATAAAATAAATATGCAAAAGACAAAGGCATTTCTTTATACCAATAACAAACAAACAGAAACCCAAATAAAAAGCACAATTCCATTCACAATAGCCACAAAAAATGAAATCCTTGGCATCTTCCTAACCAGAGATGTGAAAGACCTTTACAATAAAACTACAAAACATTGCTCAAAGAAATCAAAGATGACATAAACAAATGGAAAAATATTCCATGCTCATGGATTGGAAGAATCAACATTGTTGAGGTATCCATTCTACCTAAGGCAATCTACAGATTTAATGCAATACCCATCAAATTACCAGCAGCATTCTTCTCAGACCTAGAAATAGCAATACAAAAATTCATATGGAAGCATAAATGAGCAAGAATAGCCAAAACAATCTTCAGCAAAAATAACAAAGCAGAAGGTAACACACTCCCAGACTTTAAACTTTATTATAAAGCTACAATAATCAAAAACAGTCTGGTATTGGTACAAGATCAGGTGTATAGACCAATGGAATAGAATTGAGATTCCAGAAGCAAAACCTCAATTTCTCAACTTACTGATCTTCAACAAAGTCTCTACCTCCAACGAGGATGAGATCCTATTCAGTAAATGGTGTTGAGAAAACTGGCTGACCACATTCAGAAGATTGAAACAGAACCCCTACCTATCTTCATATACAAAAATCAAATCTAAATGGATCAGAGACCTAAACATAAAACCTCAAACTATAAGAACCTTATAAAATGCAGGAGACACTCATGGAAATTGGAACTGACAACCAATTCCTGATCAAATCCCAAGTGCCCATGCCATAAGAGATACGATAGACAAGTGGGACCTCATCAAACTGACAAGCTTCTGCAAAGCCAATGAAACCATCAAGAGAGCAGGGAAATAGCCCACAGACTGGGAAAAAAATATTTGCCAACTCCATGTCAGACAAAGGCCTAACATCTAGGATCTATAAGGAGCTTAAATGTGCTGAAAAGAAAAAAACCAACAGCCCCATTACAAAGTGGGAAAAAGATATGAATAGACAGTTCTCAAAAGAAGATATATGAGCAGTCAATAGATACATGAAAAAATGTTTAGTCTCACTAGTCATCAAGGAGATGCAAATTAAAACTACACTGAGATACCACATAACTCTAGTCAGAATAGCCATCATCAATAACTCAAAAAATAACAGATACTGGAGAGTATGTGGTGACAGGGAACACTTCTACACTGTTGATAGGAGTGCAAACTAGTACAACCTCTGTGAAAAACAGTGTGGTGATTCCTAAAAGTTCTAACAATCAACCTTCTATATGACCCCGCAATCCCCCTACTGGGAATATACCAGGAAGAACTCAATCACTCTATAAAAAAGATACCAGCACACATATGTTTATAGCAGCATTGTTTACAATAGCAAGAATATGGAACCAACCATGCTACCCATCAAAAGAAGACTGGATTAAAAAATATGGTACACATGCACAATGGAATATTAGGCAGCCATAAAGAACAAAATCATGAACTTTGCAGCAACTTGGATGGAATTAGAGTCTATAATACTGAGTGATCTTTCATAGAAACAAAGAACTGAGTATCACATGTTCTCACTCATAAGTAGACCTTTAACAACTACCACAATACTATAATAAATGGGTTGACAGAAGCAGGAAACTGCAGAGGTGAGAGGGGGCAGGGAGGCGGGATTGACAGTAGTGAAAATCTTCCTGGGGAAGGGGGGGCACACCTCATCAACAAGGTTACCTGCACAATGAATGTTTGTATACCTAACCCTAAAGCGTACTCCACAATTTTAAAATAAAATATTTTTTAAGTAAAAAAAAAGGACAAGGACAAGATAATGGAACATGTAGAGTCTGCTGTGCCAATGATATCCACAATAATATCAAAGAAGCATGGAAAGGTGATGGAGGAGATGCGGTGTGTGGATTCAGAATCATCATCAGTGTCGAGTTAATGCTCAGCTTAATGCTGATTCAAGAGAAAGCTAAAAGCCTTTAAGAAGACTTGAGGAAGAATGTGGTGAAGAATCAGAGGACCCATCTTTTAATGTCAGCCATGGCTGATTTCATCACTTCAAGGCTAGAGCCAACCTTCACAATATAAAAGTAAGTGACAAGACACCGAGTATAGACACAGAAGCTGACCGGGAATTTCCTGAAATGCATTGAGAAATTATTGATGAAGGTTGTATTTACCCAAACAGATTTTTAATGTGGATGAGATGGGGCTGTACTGGAAGAAGATCCAGACTGAGGTTACATCAGTAAGAAGGAAAAGTTAATGCCAAGCTAAAAAGCAACAAAGGATAAGCTAATTCTGTGGTTTAGTGGTGATGCTCCAGTTATATGAAGCTGAAGTCTCTCTTAGTTTATCATTCAAGAACCCAAGAACTTAAAAAACATGGCCAAGGACTCTTTTCTTGTGTTTTGGAAGAGCGGCCCAAAAACCTGAGTTACACAGGTACTATACTTTAAAAATGTTGTCATTTTTATGTATTATTTGTGTGAAAAGTATTATAAAGTTATTACAGTACAGTACTGTATAGCAAGTTGTGTTTGTTGGGTACCTAGGCTAACATTGTAGGACTTATGAACAAATTAGACTTATGAATGTGCTCTCAGAATGGAACACATTCATATGTAAGGGACTTACTCTACTTTCTCAAACCATAAGCATAGCAGAAATAGAAGGCTGTTGGAAGCAGTAATACTGATTTATCTTATAAGTGACCACTGACAGACTATGAACAGACAAAGAAACAAAAGAGTTAAAACACAGATAATATGTTCTGTTACAATGCAACAAAATAATTGATATTCATGGGTATAACAAGCTGACAGTGAGTAATCAATAAGGTTAAGCTTAATAGCCATATATATAAAAAGCCTTCCTAGAGATTCAATAACAAAACACCACAGAAAGGGTGGCTGGAAACTACAGATATCTGTTCTTTCATAGTTCTAGATGCTGGAAGTTAAAAAGGAAGGTAGTGTCAGAGATGGCTCCTTCTGGTTTCCCTGATGGACTATTTGTTCCATGCCTCTCTCCTTGCCTCTGGTGGCAATCCTTGGCCTTCCTTGCATGGAAGTGTGATACTCCAGGCTCTGCCTTCATCTTCACATGAGGTTCTCCCCATTCTTACATGGACACCATTTGATCTGGGCCCATTTAATGACCTTATTTTACTTAACTTGTTTATATCTGCAAGAACCCTATTTCCAAATAAGTTATCATTCACAGATTCTGGATTTATAGTAATTTGGGAATGTGGGGCCTTTACAACCCAGTACAAGTCTATACTATATTTCAGGACAAATTCCCATCCATTTTCTGCCAATATCACCACAATTGCCTCCCCCGCCCTCAACAAGATGCACCCTCAAAATATTACATATATATATAATTACATATATAAAATATAATACATATAAATATGTAATATATAAATATAATATATTATACTTGTTTATAAAAAGATATGTAAAATCTCTGGAAATCAATATATATTTATTTAAAATAAAGGAAGGATAGCTTAAACTGTTTCAAAGATGCTTTTAGAAAACTCACCTCAGTTACATTGTTTCAAATTAAATTTTTTCAAGTTTTCAATTGTAGTGGTAGAAAGTAAATAACATAAAACTTATCATCTTAATCACTTGGAAATATAACATGCTTCTTAATTTTTTTTTAAACACTATCTTAAAAGACATTCTACTAAATCATGTCAAAATAAATTTTTAGTAGAAAGGGGAACATCTATCATCTGATAAATGAATTTATTTTGTCATAATTGCACAAGAATTCAATGGTCTTCACAAAACATTTATATGTTTTATTAAGAGAACAGAAATCACAAATGTTTGTTGATGAAAAATAAAAGCCTTAAAAACTAAAAAAAATGATAAAAATGAGTATGTTTAAAACTTCAATTTGAAATAACATTCTGAATCAGTCCATGGATTTCAAAAGAAAAGCAGTGGAATTATTTATAAATTACCATGAATTACTTAAGAATTACCATAGGAACTTCTTATGTTGAATGTATGACTCATTTTGATGTTCCAAATGACTTTTGTGTAATAAGAGTCACCTCTTATACTTAAGTGGAAGAATACTTGCCACAACTTAAAATATATGAAAGCACAATCAAATTTCTAAGGCAAACAAATGAACAAAAAGTCTTTGAATCACCTGTAAATTAAGGTATCACAGAAATATCCAGAAAAGATTAAAATGCATCATTTGGGTCAATTCAGAGTAGCAAATTTTACAGTTGCATTTTTTTTTTTTGAGTTGGAGTCTCACTCTGTCGCCCAGACTGGAGTGCAGTGGCCGCTCCCGGCCACCGCAGCCTCTACCTGCTGGGCTCCGGCGATCCTTCCACCTCAGCCTTCCAAGTAGCCGGAGTTACAGGCATGCACTACCACACCCAGCTGATTTTTTAAATTTATTGTAGAGATGAGGTCTTGCTGCCCAGGTGGGTCTCGAACCCGCGGGCTCAGGCAATCCACTCACCTCAGCCTCCCAAAGGTGCGGGATTACAGGCTGAGCCACCGAGCCCGGCTTGCATTTTTCATAATTTCTTCTCAATACTATGAAATACATCAGAATATGAGAATATTTTTGAGTTTTATATTCTTTTTCTTCTTATATATATCTAGTCCTAACTAGAGTCAATAGTGTGTTCTGAAATTTTTTAAAAACTAATTTTATATTAGTGAAGTCAACAAATAATGGCAATAACATGAAAAATAATTGTGAAGTACTAATATAAGTGACTTCAACTTTATGCTAGTTCAGTGATCTTCTTTAGTGATCTACTATGGGCTATGGAGAGTTGGTTATACTCTAAGAAGTCAATAAAATACACATTCTCCCACACTCTTCATGTAGAATTTTACTACAAGACAATAATTATGAAGATTGTCTATGGTTTTGGATTATATATTCCCTGTTCTTCAGAACTAGTATGACGTTGATGTTGAATACACACACATGCATGCACGGGGACACATACACACACTTTGAAAACAGAGTTAAAATTATATCTTCGGATTGTTCATTCAGATTCAGGCTATACTGAAATCATGATTCATTTTCTCATTCTCTACTCCTTTGCTGCATCTGTGGCAAAATGAGAATAATTGTAGGAATTATTATTATTATTATTATGTAAACTCTGGTGGCAATGAAGGTTCAAATAAGGTCATGGGTGTAAAAGCACTCAACTCACTGGTAAGTAGCAAGTGAGTGGGGGCATCACCTCTTCTTACCTGTTATGATTTTTACCTGTACTTTAGAGGAGCTTTGTCTCACATGTAAGTGAACCAAGAGCAGGGCTCATGGCCTGGACTGGCCTTTGTGTGAACAGCATATGTGGAGGGTGAGTAAAAAGAATTATGTGCAACGATGATGATTAACAAGAACAATCATAGTATTTGGGAAATGACTGTGTTCCTTTATTTTTCTTTTATTTCTTTTTATTTCCTTTTTTGTTTGTTTGTTTTGTGTGTGTTGTTTCTTGAGCTGGAGTCTTTCTCTGTAACCCAGGCTGAAGTGCAGTGGCACAATCAAGGCTCACGGCAGTTTCCACCTTCTGGGCTCAACTGATCCTTTCACCTCAATGTCCTGAGTAGCTAGGATACAGTCATGTACCACCACACCCAGCTAATTTTTTTATTCTTTGTAAAAACGGGGTCTTGCCATGGCTGGTCTCGAATTTCTGGACTCAGGCAAAAACGACTGTGTGCTGAAGAAAGGGAACTCCCGTGTTTGTCATTTACTCCAGCCAAAATGCCTTTCACCCTCTATTTGTGTAGGATACTCCCTGGCTGCAGTAAGGCCTCAGCTATATATCAGCTCCTCAAAAATGCCTGCACTGACAGTCCCATCTCCTCTCTTTTTTCCTTTCCTTCCTTTGTTGTTCATATTATCTATGCTACTTGGAAACTTTTTAAAATTTGTTTTCATTGTCTCCCATTTTTATATAATCTTAAGAGCAGTGACTATTTTCCTTGTTCAATGCCACAATTTCAATGAACAGAAAACCATCTTTGAAAACCTAGGCTCCACAGTTGTAATTGTTTCAGGGTCCACTTATGGGTGAGAACAAGTGGTACTCTGTTCTTTGTTTCTGTGATACATCACTGAGTATTATTGACTCTAAATTCATCCAAGTGACTGCGAAGTCCATATGTTTGTCCTTCTTTATAGTTGCATAATATTCCATTGTGTCTATGTACCACATTTTTTTTTTATCCAGTCCAGTTTTGATGGGCAGCGTGGTTGGTTTTTGCTTCTGTGAATAATGCTGCAATAAACATGCGTGTGCAGGTATCTTTTTATAGAATGCTTTGAGTTCCTCTGGATATATTCCCAGTAGGAGGATTGCTGGGTCAGATGGAAGGTCAATTTCTAGTTCTTTTAGAAATCCCCACATTGTTTTCCATAGAGGTTGAACTAGTCTGCATTCCCACCAGGAGTCTAGAAGTGTTCCCCTTTCTCTACATCCTCACCAGCATTTGTTGTTATTTGTTTTGTTAATGATGGTCATTCTTACTGGGATTAGGTGGTATCTGATTTGCATTCCTCTGATGATTAGTGAGGTTGAGCACTTTTTCATTACGAAAGGGATTGGCAGTAGCAAGATACTGCCAGAGTGGGCAAAGGGGAGGAAACACAACATCAATAAGGGTACCTGATCTCAAACCAGGCAAAATGGGGACCAAAGGGAGGCCTAAATTTTACCTGTACGATGTCCAGTGGTATACCGAATCCTCAATTGTACCCCACATCTTTAAAATAAAATATATAAAAAAGAATGAATGAATGAATGTGTGCATTTAAAAGAATTGTGTTCTATATTTTATACAATGGTAAAATCTCCAGCTAAGGCAAGACTCCTGGCCAATAAAGATATTGCAAATGAGCATTGCTAGCATTTATTTATTTTTAAATATAGTTAAAAATTATATATGCATTCACTTACTATTCATAGTGCCCCAATAAAGTAGAGATGGTTTAGATTCCTATTTTGCCAATAAGAAAGTGAGGCCTAGAGAAGTTGAATAACTTGCCCAGCTAGTGAGATGAGCAGTAGAGTCAGAATAAATATTATATGATTGATCTCAATCTCATTTCATAGATATAAAGTTTTAGATATAAACAGTTACAAATCCACCCTAGACCTTGAAAAGCAATTCAAAGCTCACATTCTTCCATAGTGCCTCCATAGCACCATTTGCAGGTACAGAGATACAAACATTATAAAAGACATTTAAAATCTTGTAGTTAATGTCAGATCAAAGAGTTATGTGTATTAGCCAATTTGTAACTAAGTAAAGTTCTTTAAATCCTATAAGAAATGTGTTTTAGATAAGAATTAGAAATAACATTGCCAAGTTACTAATACTTTTGCTTGTGCAGTTAATTTTTGCCGTTAACAAGCTGTGTTCTAAGTATTGAAAGTCTTAAGAATCAAAGAATATTGCTTCACTTTAATCATCTGACCTCACACCACATAGCACTACATCATAGATTTTCAATAAGGTGGTAAATGTGGAAAAAACAACAATGGAATTTACTCAGTAATGATGTAATTTCATAATGTCTGTGCTTGCTGAGAATTGTTAGAAGATTTTTTTATTTAAGGTAGGACTATAGAAATGGGAGATTATGGGTTGGAACTAATGGGCTGTTAAGTTTTATGATAATAATAAGCTGTGTTCCTATTTAAGGGGTAGGGATTCCAACATTCAAGATACAGTTGCCTGGGGAAACTGATTATCTTCTTGGACATGATTTCTTATGACTTGAGTAAGAAATAGCTTATTTCTGACACTCTGTGAAATGTGAATTGTAAAATGTATTTATCAAAATTATCACCAAAATTTATATAGTATATATACATGTTAACAGACACTGGGATCCACATATAATTTGTCAATTCAAATTATCTCAAGCAAAGGTTGAAAAACCAAGCAAAGGTTGAAAGAAGAGAAGCTGTGGTGAGAAAGATGTCACAAATAATTACAGTTATTTCTCTTGCTTTGAAATTATTTGGTATACAGATATAGTGACCAGATTCTAAAGAAAAGGATGGGGTTGCTCCTTGCCAATTAATGACTCCTGCTTTCCCTACATTACCACACTACATGAATTCTAATTGCCTAAGCTTCTTGTTTTAAACCTCATCTTATCAACTGTTAAAAGTTATTCTTTCCTTTCCTAAGCATATTCTTTCTTTATCTGACATAGCACCATGCTAGTTTTTCTCTTAATATTCCAGATCCTCTTTTTCTGCTTTGAAGTCTTGCCTTTGCTTAACAGGTCATTAAATACTGAACTTCCTCAGGTTTGGGTCCCAGAACTTCTTTTCATTCTTTGTACTCATGTCTAGAGACCCATGACATCAATATCTACCTATTAACACACTATATGTAATGCACATCCCTAGCCCAGATATTTTATTATTGACATGAGACACACATTGCTTCTTATTGGATACCCCTTCTAGAATGACTCATGACAATTCACATTCTATTACTTAAACAATGAACTTGTGATCTGACTTCTAAACTCCATTAATTTCCAGTAATATTCATCACAGTAAATGATAGTACATTAAATACTTTTCCTGTCTTTTTTTTTTTAACTTTACTCTCTAATTCCCCATATTTGATTCATTACCTAGTCTTTACCAACATTATAGGCTACCTCTTGGTCCTAATTGCTTCCATTACTATCACAATCATCCTGGCCAAACTCTCTTCTGGTCTATTAAAGTAGTCTCTAAATTGTTAACAGTTGTATCTGTAGTCTTCCTCTCTCCAATCTCTTCTTCACAATGCAACTAAAATAATTGCCCCAGAAAACAGGTTTAACAATGTCAGCAACTTGCTTAATGTCCTTCAATGGCTTCCCAATGGGGTCCATTCGAGGAATCTAAACATTGCTATAAGTATTTCAAACAAAATTTAATAAAGGAAATTGTTTACTGTAAGTGTTGGAAGGCTAAAAGGAAAAATTAAATAACAGAGTTTAATGATTACAGGAAGCAGCTACTACCTCTGGGACTGAGGAAACATAAGGAAAGAGTTAGAATTACAGGAACTTGCAGGCTCAGAGGAGGGATCCTGCTAAACTCTTGATCAGACCTCTGATAGGAAGTCTCATGCAGCTGATATAGAGAGAGACAGCAGAAGTCTGGGACTGGTGTTCAGTGGTGTTGCTGTTTTTTAGAACACAGGAAGAAAGTCACATATCTTGTCTTCCTACTTTACAGTCTCTGCCTAGCATGCTTCCTCAATGGCAAAGCCTAGTAGAAAGGCATCCAGGAACCCTGGTGGGAGGCACTGAGGGAGGCGGTCCATTTCCATAAGAGTATAGGGTAAAAACAATATATTTGTGATGCTAAAAAGAAATTTCAATTATTTCTATTCAAAGCCCTTAGTGTTTTCAAAAAGGAAAAATGGTGTGTTTGTAACCTCCACCAAAACCTCTGAGTGCCTTGAGCAAGGCCACATCTGCCTTTTGCACTCCTGATGGAAGTCTCTCCTTCCTCATGTTAATGAACTGTCAAGATAGGAAGCAGTAAAAGTCATATTACTTGAACTTGAAAACCCTGTTATTTGTTATTATTGTGGACTTGAAAACCTTGTCATTTGCTAGATTTTTTAATATGATTAAATGATCACTTGGTGCCTTCTAATAAAACAAAATTGAACCCATTGCCTATATCTAGGTCTTACTTTATATGGTCTTGAAACTCTGTTTTCCTTGGCCTGGTCACCATAGGGAAAAGGTAAAAGTTCTTCATTGATGGATGATATAATCACTCTAAATTTCTTGGAGTTGAATTTGTACTTGTAGCATAGTGATATGTGACAGTTTTTATTACTGGAAGCAGTGCTTAGAAGATATAAAAATTAAATTGTTTCTGTCTAAAATTTTCCTGCTATCATGAAAATTTAATTGGAGAAAATTTTAAGTAGATTAAAAGGCAAAATTATGCTGGAAGGTAATATTATTAATAACATTTCTCTCATTAAAAAGCCAGGAAAAATGTCATAATTATATAACATTAAATCCAATTTAAAGATGTTCCCTTTGATTATACTGCCAAAGTACAAAGAGAGATAGAAGTAATTGTACTGACAGCAAAATGTGTCAGTAGAAAGGTTTGTCTAAAGGAGGTTTATGTCTTTAGGACTCTATCAAAATTTTAATGAAGGATTACAGTTGGGATTTATGAAAATATAAAGAACTCTATGTGGATTTAGCCTAAGCAGAATCATTTAGGCTAAAACATTGATGATTTAAGGATTTTATTGTTAAGTTATGCACTTCTTGTGTGTATTAGATTGTGTTATAAGACCTTCATGAAATTTTGTCAAGCCATTAGGGAATCACTTGCCAAAACAATTTTTCAGTGTTGTACAACTATGGAAGGATTTTCTTTTTGGATTTGCAGATTAAAAATCTCTCTTTCCTCATATTCTGTCTGAAGATATATTCATTTCAGTTAATTTTACTCTCTTTTAATATTAAAGCTATTGAAGCAATGGATTATTTTAATCTTTTTTAGGAAATAGTCTTGTTTCTTACAACTCCAAAAATCAGTTTACTTAAACACTGCCTGTCACAGTTACTAATATTGGTAACATTATGTATATTTATTAGTATTATGACATAAAAACTGATAAGAACTTGAAAACCTTATCATTTGCTATTATTGTGGACTTGAAAACTTTGCCATTGTCGCATATGTTAGGAGCCTTAAATGCTTTATATTTAAAGTTAGATTTTTACAGAAATGGTTAAAATTGCTTTCTATTATGAATATGTAAGTATGCATTAGATATTAAAACAATACATTAAATAAGATAAAATTCCAATGTTAGATTTAATGTTTTGGTAAAACACGTAAAACTTTGGGGCACCAGCAATGTAAACTGAACTGAATCCAAAAACAAGACACAAACTTAAGAGTCAATTGTCCTGTATCTCAAGTAAAACACTGATCATTTCATATTTTGATATTTTATGCTATCGTAGTTTATTTTGCATAATTTGTTCTTCTTAGCAGATGACACTCAGTTTGCATTTAAAACTGTGTAAGACTAATTTTCACTAACTATGAGACATCTGCAAACTGCTGGGCTTGCCTAGTACCTCACATAATCTGACTAGATATATTATAAGCTGCTGCAATAAGGAAAATGCATTTATATTTCATAGTGTAAAGGAAGTATCTGAATGCCAACTAACACACACAAAAGATTGCTATCTGAGTTGCCAGTCTTGGACTGTCTGCCGTTAAATGTTTTAGCTGCTAATCCTAATGAATTATTGATGTTCTCTCCATTTAGCAGATGGATCACATCACTATAGTAATTTGCACCCTGACACCTCTGTTTGTCATATTTAGTGTGTCATGAAAGAGCCTAGTATGGTATTTCAAAAAAATGAGATGTGTTTATATTTCACCACTAAACAATAGCAAATCTAGGACTTAAGGACAATGTGCAACAAGTTTAAGGTCACAACAGGGTAGGTATAAAGCTATTATTTCTATTCCGGTGTTTCTTTGGAGGAGTAAAGATAATTTGTTCATTTCAGAAAGCTGTAATTTCTCATGCTCCCAATTTTTCACAAATCACATCATTTATATTATGTTCAATTGATTTTAGGCAAAGAAAAATAATTTTTAAAACAGTTACTAAATTGCAAAATGAACTTTTTATGTGTTATTCCCTTTTTTTTGATAGTTATGACTGAAAACATTCTACTTAGAAACACCTTCAACAATTTTCATCTAAATAAATACTAAACACATAAAAATATTAATACAGAATGTGGGTATTGTATCTTAATATTTTTGCTTTTAACCCCAATTTATGCTGCAGTGATAATGTCAAAGTTTCAAGTGTCATTGACACATGGATTGTATTTAGGGGTTCTCAAGAAGAAAACAACAGAGTGGATGGGGATTTAACAATCCTTCAGCAACTATTGTCAATCAGGTACATTTTGTTATAATCATAAAATTTCTTTACTTGAGAGTGGAAACAATTTGGTTTTTGCAAAAGTCTATTATCTCAACTATTCAAGTGATTTTGGCTTCAAAATTCACTAAGCCATTTAATCTGGAAATAGAAAGCATGCCCACCATTCTCATACCCTGCCTAACTGAACAACAGAAATGAATATCCAGGATTTTTCACAAACAGCTCTCCAGCAGTGTACCCATTTCTACTGGCAATAGAATTATTTCTGACTGCCGGTTAAGTGATTGCACAAGCTTCTGGGTCCTGGGGTTCTGGGAATGCAATGAATCAAAGGCCAAGGAGTACACCCAGATAATATCTTATTCTGTGCACCGGCTTCTGTCTATAAAATTTTGAAAATGGCATTGTCTTCTATCTACAGTACCCATGCTCTGCCAGAACAGTAGGAATTGCTGGAGCAGGAAGTTGCTTTATTGACTGCTACTACTTGCATCCTTGTAGCTTGAGAGGATGTGTATTCCTGTAGGACAGCATTTCATGGAGATAATCTTTGCCCTATGAAGTTTGGAACTTAAGGCAGTCAAAATCAACCCTAGCAATCAGGAAAGATACATACATGTCATGAATACAAATGTTGAGCAAAAAAAGTAAATATAGATAAAACAGCAAATGGGAAAAATGAACATATGTTTTATGAATTGGCAATAAGTGCCTCTTTGTAAAATTGAAAGCAGTGAACATAACTTCTGCACTGGAGTTGAAGGTTATCATTTCCAAGAGAGTATACAGTTAAACTGATGACCACCCTTCTGTTTTCCATGAGAGTTCTTTAGCATGATCCCTACAGCACATCTCAGACCTGACATCACCAGGTCTTTAACTCTGTCTGGTACAGTTGCTTGGGTTTTAATTAAAGCAATTGTGTACCATAGTTCAAAATAAAAACTTTAGCCAATCTCCTCTGGAATTAAAAACATGAACAAGTTTGCTAACTATAGGCATTTATAGATCTCTCCCACTAACTCATTATATAATTCAAATCATGATATCACTCCCACCATAACCAAAACCACACACACAGTCATGAAAATCGGATATATATTTTTTTACTCAGGTATGTGTAAAGTGCTAGGTTTATCCAGCAGAGTAGGAAAATCATATTTTTAAATATACTCTTTAATAATGGATGTTTATACTATATTCAGTGTCAAAATAATAGAATTTTATGGGCCTATTTTAAAACAACTACTCTGTTTGCTGCAGTCTTAATCTATAAGATCCAGCACAGACAATAACAACAAAATTTCTTTAGTGATCCAAGTTAGAAGCTTTCAAGTGGTCAGTAAGTCAATGGAAGCATATTTACCAAAGGAAAACACTATCATTCATAACCCACCCAATAAATAAAAAGAAAGAAAAAAATAATAGTAAGGAAGAAGTCAACAAGTATAAATCTCACAAACTATATAAATTTTTGTTGTGAAAACTATTTTAAAAACTGTTGAGAGAAATGAAAGGAAATCTAAATTAATGGAGATAGAGTCCATGTAAATATCAAAAGACACAATATTATAAATGTGTCAATTCTTACTAATGTGATTAATAGATTAAATGTAATCTCAATAAAAATTCCAGAAAGCAATGCTATAGAAAATACTAAATATTTGTGATATAACTTCTAACACTTCTCCTCTGTAGTAGAGATTTATTTATAAGAAAAGTGAGGCAACAATGTTAAAATTGCAAAAATGTTTCTACAAATAAGTCAACATTTTACTGGTGACTTTATTTGAATAAAAATCAAACCATTGGTAAAAAATCAGTAGAATTAATAAAAAGTTATCAAGTACATAATTTTAAAAGTATACGATTTGCCAAACTCCGTATTGTAGGTGCAAAGAAAGATGCAAAGAATACAACAGTTGAACAAGGCACTCTGAGTCTCTATCCTCAGATGATAACCTGCTTTCCTTCTCTTCAGAGGACTTGGGAAATAATTGCATACAAGTATATAAGAAAAAAATTTGGGGTACCAATAAGAAGATAATTTTAGATGTATGATAGAATACTGAGGAGAGGAGGTTGGGGTGTTACTTTAGCCAGTGCAATAATGGAAGTATTTTGGGGAAGATATCTGAGAAGAAGATGGGTCACACAAGGATGTGACAGAATAGTGTTTTAACAAAAAATAAGGTACAAGAACTTGATACAAGGTTGAGTATATTGTGCGGATTGGACTAAAGTAGGCCGATACAGCCAGAGTTGAGGGGAACGGAAGCATGGCAGAGGAAGATACATGATGAAAAGTAATCAGAATCCACGACCCAAGGGCAAACACTGGGTAAGGAATGATGAAAATAAGTCTGGATTGACCCATTGGTTTAAAAAATTTATGAGTATTTCTCACTGAAATCATTTTAATAAGTGGGGGTGAACACTACCAAATATTAATGCTATTTAAGCATTTAAAAATGAAATCCTTTCAAACTCTTCTCTGAGATTCATCTAAATTATCATATAAATATGAGAGCATAACAATATTGTCATATACACCTAACCTAATAAAGATTGCCACATCAAACCTCACATTGAAAATTCTTTTGTTGCGAGAGATGTGCAAGAGATGTGGGAAATAAGTATACTCAAATGTATTTATTATAATAAGTGATGTTCTAAAGAAATTTTAAGTTCATTAGCTCAAATATAAGCATTCTAAACAAAATATTGACTAATATATTGCCTAGGACTTAAAAATACTACCTGAAGTTTTGCAGCGTCAACTGGATAAAAGAAATGGAGAGATAAAAGAAATGTGAAAGCACAATGAAGTGCTTGCCTTGCTGGGGAAAACACATGAAAACAAGTTCATGAAATCAACTGAGGTGAGTGCATTCTCGTATAATTTTAAACTAAGGAAAACTATCACACATAATAGAATAGAATGTATGAAATACATCCTCATAGAGAAAGTCACTCTCTTAAAGCATAGCAAAAAAGAAGGAAAAGCAAAAACCAGTACTGTAACAACTGTAACAACTATTATACAAGAATAAGTCCACATTATAATTAAAATACTACAAATACATGAAATTCATCAATTACAAGAATGAGTTTAAAAACTAGTTTAGAAAGCAGTATCTAACAATATGTTGTTCACAAGAGACAAACACAAACAAACTCTGAAAATGAGAAAGGGGGAAGGCTCCAAGGGGAGTATGACCAAAGGGAAGCCAGAGCCATGATACCAGCTGAACAGAATTTTAAGAATAAAAAAGAAAGAAAAAAGAGAAACCTATTGACAAAGATTGATATTACCAAAAAATGTTAAAATAAAGCTAAAAGGGACGGGAACAAGATGGTGATGGCATAGGTGGACTTGTGAGATTCTCCGAACTCAAGTTCCCAAAAAGACTCGTATTTTTCTTCCCCCATTCCCCAGCCCACCACCAGCCACACTGGAATGAGGCCCGGGGGACCTTCGGTCCCACGCAGGGCCGGATATTGCAGCCCCCTGTTGCTGCTGTTCCACTGCATGTGTGGGAGTTTTGGGTCCCAGCTCCCTCCCTGGCTACATTGTTTCCTGCCTGGCACCCAGCATCAAGCCACCAGACACTCAGGGAGGCTCCAGGTGCCTGCCCCTCAGAGACACCGGTTCCATTCCTGGCTGAAGTACCCTGTGGGGGGCCCAGGGCCACTCTCACTACTCACTGCCTGCCCTTTGGAACTTTGGAGCTCTGGGCCCACCCTGGCTGAGGCACTTAGCGCGTGACCCCAAGCTGGGGGACCCAGATAAGTGGAGAGAAACGGATCTGCAAAAACTGCCTTGGCCATTCTCCAAGCAGACTTCCATTGCCCCACCCACCTATCAACAAACTCTACCTCAGTTCCTAAGGTAGTCATGAAACAGGAGACAAAGCCCCACCCCTATGCTGAATCAAACAAAAGCAATGCCCAGAAAGCTGACTAAAAAAAAAAAAAAACCCAAACTGCAAGTAAATCTAGCTGCCTGCAATGAAAAACAAAGGGGAGAGGCCAAAGATCAGAGCTGAAGTGACTTTAGTCTGATCACTTATTTTGACTTATGATTTTATCATTTTGACTGTTTTGATCACATTTGTTGTTTGCCTTCTGACTTACACTATTTCTTGATTTTATCGGTCTGTCTCTGTAGCTATCAGTATTCTTTAGGGAATCTTTCTTATGTGTCTTGTTTCACTTCTTTCTGGCCTTGTGTCTCTCTCTCACCTGATAGTTGGTATGTATGTCTGTTTTCCCTCTCACTCTTCTCTCCTTCTAACTTCCTACTGACCCCCCTTCCTCCATTATTTTCCTCATTTATACCCCCCTTCTTAATCTAGGGACCAAGACTCCATACTGCTGAATGGACAGATTGTAAGGTAAATAGGTTCCAGTGTGCTCATACACCTGTTCATTGATGCTAGAATCAGCATATACATTCTGAACCACAGTTTCCCTCTCAATTAAACCTCAAAATTGAAAAACATACAGATTGAAGCCTACACTCCAACCTCAAAAGTGAACAAAGTCAGAAGACCCTCAAAAGGAAGAACAGGAAATTGCAGAAGAGAAATAAAAGCAACCCCACCTTCCGTCAAAAACAGAATTAAAGAAGAGGAAAGAAAGGGGGAGAGAGAAAAATCTACACAAATGAAGAAAAACCAAAAGAAGAGTATGGGTCTCTCCCAGACTCCTGGGAGGGCAGACACTGAGAAAACTGACTTCGGAATGCAAACAATGAAGAGCCCCCAGAATGAAGTGTCTCAAACTACAAACCTAGATATCAAGACATTAATGGAGAGATTAAAAAGAATTGAGGAGACACAAGAAGAAACTAGGAAGGAGCTGATATCTGAGATAACAGTAATAAAGAATACTGTGAATGACATAAATAATAAACTGATAAGAATGGAAAGCAGAATTACCCAAGCAGAAGAAAGAATGTCAGAACTTGACGACCAAAATATAGAACTAAGCCAAACTCTTAAAAACACAGAAAATAAGCTCAAAAAGACAGAACAAAACCTTCAAGAGATGAGCGATTACTTCACGATACCGAACCTAAGAGTAATTGGCCTTCCTGAGGCAAAGAGACAGAGACCACACTGGAACAAACTTTCCATGAGATCATTCAAGAAAACTTCCCTTATCTAATCAGTGATGCAAAAATTCAAACACAAGAGATTCAGAGAACCCCTGCAAGACAACAAATGAGAAGACCAACTCCTAGACACACAATAATTCGCCTAAACAAAGTAGGCATAAAAGAAAAAATCCTATAGGCAGCGAGAGAAAAAGGCCAGATCACTTACCATAGAAGATCAATCAGAATAGCAGCAGATTCATCTACAGACACCCTGCAGGCTAGGAGAGATTGGAGCCCTACCTTCAAAGTCCTAAAAGATAAACAATTTCAATGAAGACTAACCTACCCGGCCAAGCTAAGCTTCATCAGCAAGGGAGAATTACAATCTCTCCCAGAAATCCAATCCCTAAGAACTTATACTGCCACCAAACCACCTCTACATGAAACATTTAAGAAAGTACTAAACACAGAAGAAAAGGAAAAAAGAACAACATTCTTCACAAGAGTACAGAGAAAAGAATAAAATATATATGAACCAACCCCAAAACCAAAAGAAAGACAAAAAAGAACCAAGTGGAAGAACAACTCTGTAAGAACTCTATGATAGGCATGAACTCCCACATTTCAATAATTAGCCTGAATATGAATGGACTAAACGCACCACTGAAAAGACATAGAATGGCAAAATGGATAAAATATCACCAGGCAACAATATAATGCTTTCAAGAGACCCATTGCGCTAGAAAGGACATACACAGACTCAAAGTAAGAGGATGGGAAACAAATTTTCACACGAATGGAACACAAAAGAAAGGAGGAGTCGCGATTCTAATTTCAGACAAAATACCACTTAAACTATCAAAAATTAAAAAAGATACAGAGGGCCACTACATAATGATAAAAGGTTCACTCCATCAACAAGAAATATCTATCCTAAACATATATGCACCCAAAATAGGTGCACCAACTTTCATAAAGCAACTTCTAGGAAAACTAAAGAAAGATATTGACTCTACCACCATCATAACTGGGGAGTTTAATACCCCACTCACAACCCTAGACAGATCATCAGGAAAAAAATCAGCAAGGAGATCGGGAACCTCAGTGTGACTTTGGACCAAATGGACTTAATTGATACCTACAGAACACTTCATCCAAAGACCACAGAATACACATTCTACTCATCACTGCATGGAATGTATTCTAAGATCGACCACGTAATCGGCCATAAGTCAAGCATAAGCAGATTTAAAAGGACCGAAATTCTACCATGCACCTACTCAGACCACAGTGGAATAAAAATAAACATTGACACCAACAAGGTCCCCCCAAAACCCACAAAGATATGGACACTAAACAGCATGATGCAAAACAACTCCTGGGTCAATGATGAAATTAAAACAGAGATAAAAAGATACCTGGAAACAAATGAAAATGAAGAAACAACTTACCAAAATCTCTGGGATGCCTTAAAAGCTATAGTAAGAGGGGAACTTTTATCCCTACAAACACACATGAAGAAAATGGAAGGAACACAAATTAACAGCTTAACAAGCCACCTAAGGAAGCTGGAAAAGCAAGACCATAAAAACCCTAATTTCAGCAGAAGAATACAGATCACCAAAATAAAAGCCCAAATCCAGGACATAGAAGACAAAAAGATAATACAAAAAAACAATGAAACAAAAAGCTGGTTCTTCAAAAGGATAAACAAGATCGATGGTCCCCTAGCTAGACTGACAAGAAAAAATGAGAAAAAAACCAAATAAGCACAATCAGAAACACAAAAGATGAACTCACATCTGACCCTGAAGTAATATAAAACATCATTAGAGACTACTACATACACTTGTATGGAAACAAACTTGAAAACCTTAAGGAAATGGAGGACTTTCTGACATCACACAACCTTCCTAGGTTGGAACAAGAAGAAATTGAGACCCTAAATAGACGAAAACAATCAAGGAAATCAACTGCGTAATAAGAAAACTACCTACAGATAAAGTCCTGCTCCAGATGGCTTTCCAGCAGAATTCTGCAAGACATTTAAGGAGGAGCTGATACCAATCCTACTGAAGGTATTCCAGGTGATTGAAAAAGATGGAACTCTCCCCAAATCATTTTACAAAGCCAACATCACATTGATACCCAAGCCAGGTAATGATCCAACAAAGAAAGAGAACTACAGGCCAATATCTTTGATGAGCATAGATGCTAAAATTCTCAACAAGATCCTAGCAAACCGGATTCAACAATGCATCTCAAAAATCATCCATCATGACCAAGTAGACTTCATACCTGGAATGCAAGGCTGGTTCAACATTCATAAAACCATAAATGTAATTAAATACATCAACATATGTCAAAACAAAACCACATGATTATATCATTAGATGCAGAAAAACCTTTTGATAAAATCCAGCACCCCTTCTTGATAAAAACCCTTGAACATCTAGGCATACGGGGAACATACCTTAAAATAGTAAAAGCCATCTACAAGAAATCCACAGCCAGCCTACTCCTAAACAGACAAATATTGGAACTATTTCCCCTGAAAATTCGAACAAGACAAGGATGCCCACTCTCACCCCTCCTGTTCAACATAGTATTGGAAGACCTGGTTCGAGCAATCAGAGAAGAGAAGGCAATCAGGAATATCCAAATAGGAAAAGAGGAAGTCAAGTTATCTCTCTTTGCAGATGATATGATTATGTACCTTGAAAACCCAAGAGAATCTGTCAAAAACCTCCTTACACTGATAAAGGCCTTTGGCTAAGTCTCAGGACACAAAATAAATGTGCAAAAGACAATCACATTTCTTTACACCAATAATAAACAAACAGAAACCCTAATAAAAACCACAATTCCATTCACAATAGCCACAAAAAAATGAAATTCCTTGGCATCTTCCTAATCAGAGACGTGAAAGACCTTTACATTGAAAACAAAAAACACTGCTCAAAGAAATCAAAGATGATACAAACAAGTGGAAAAATATCCCATGCTCATAGAATCAACATTGTGAAGATGTCCATCTTAACTAAGGCAATCTACAAATTCAATGCAATACCCATCAAATTATCAGCAACATTCTTCTCAGACCTAGAAAAAACAAAATAGGAATTCATAAGGAAACACAAACGTCCAAGAATAGCCAGAACAATCCTCAGCAAAAAAATCAAAGCAGGAGTATCACATTACCAGACTTCAAACTTTACTATAAAGCTACAATAATCAAAACAGCTTGGTATTGGTATAGGAACAGGCATATAGATCAATAGAATAGAATTGAGATTCCAGAAGCAAAACCTCAATTTCTCAACCAACTCATCTTCGACAAAGCCCCCACCACCTACCACTGGGAGGAGGAGAACCTATTCAGTAAATGGTGCTGGGAAAACTGGCTGACCACATGCAGAAGATTGAAACAAGACCCCTATCTATCCCCATGCACAAAGATTAACTCCAAATGAATCAGAGACCTAAATGTAAAACCTCACACCATAAGAACCTTAGAAAATGAAGGACATACCCTCATGGAAAGCGGAACTGGCATCCAATTCCTGAACAAAACTCGAAACCCACAGGTCATAAGAGAGAAGATAGACAAGTGGGACCTTATTAAACTGACAAGCTTCTGCAAAGCCAAAGAAACCATCAAGAGAGCAGGGAGACAGCCTACAGACTGGGAAAATGTGTTTGCAAACACCAGGTCTGACAAAGGCTTAACATCTTGGATCTACAAGGAACTCAAACATGCTAAAAAAAAAAAACAAAAAAAACAACTCATTATAAAATGGGCAAAAGATATGAACAGACACTTCACAAAGGAAGACATACGAGCTGCCAACAGAAACATGAAGAAATGTTTAACCTCACTAATCATCAGGGAGATGCAAATCAAAACCACACTGTGATACCCCCTAACTCCAGTCAGAATGGCAATTATCAACAATTCAAAAAATAATAGCTGCTGGAGAAGGTGTGGCAAAAAGGGAACACTTCTACACTGTTGGTGGGAGTGTAAACTAGTGCAACCTCTGTGGAAAGCAGTGTGGCGTTTCCTAAAAGTTCTAAATATCAACCTCCCATATGACCCTGCAATCCCCCTACTGGGAATATATCCTGAAGAACTGAAATCACTCTATAAAAAAGATACCTACATACGTATGTTTATCACAGCATTGTTCAAAGCAGCAAGTACCTGGAAGCAACCATGCTGCCCATCAAAAGAGGACTGGATTTAAAAAATGTGGTACATATACACGATGGAATACTACACAGCCATAAAAAAGAGCAAAATCATTAATTTCGCAGCAACCTGGATGGAACTAAAGTCTATAATACTGAATGACCTCTCACAGAAACAAAGATCTGAGTATCACATGTTCTCGCTCATATAATGGACCTTGAACATCCAATGTAATACTATAAGAAAATGACTGACAATAGTGGGAAACTATGGGGGGGGAGATGGGATTAACAGTAGCAAATATCTGTCTGGGAATGGGGAAACACCTCTTATCAACAGCGTGCCTGAATGAAACATATTTGTTGTGTTTTTTTTGTTTTTTTTTTTGTTTTTTTTGAGTTGGAGTCTCACCCGGTCGCCCAGACTGGAGTGCAGTGGCCACTCCTGG